>NW_015388276.1:334941-340718 GCF_001527695.2 Protobothrops mucrosquamatus
CCCTCTGCTTGCTTAGTTTTCGTGGAATAATAATCATACCTCCTGATCAAGAAAAGAGATCTGGGGGTTTGGTGGCAGAAGAATAACAACTTAAGAACACAACACAGGCCAATAATAGTCAGGAGAGACCAACACCCTCCAATCCTTTTCACACCTCATCCTTTTTTCATTTGCAGCTGTGATTGGTTTTCTTGCTTCAACACATGTCCCTTTATTTGTCCTTGACCAAAGTGATGAATTTCCTGCCAGTCAAGGAACCTCTGCCTGGTATGCAAGTTAAGATCTGTCTGTAATTTTAGCTGCGATGGAAAAATGGATTTCTCTTTTCCTAACTCGCACCAACACTTTCTGTTCCTATAGAGAAAGCTAAATTCCTTTTCCACTTACAGCAGAAATGAAAGTGAGGTGGACCATAGAAAACACCTCTAGAGCTGTGCCACTGCTGGCTTGCAATGACGGATGGGAGTTGATTCTTATTCTGAAAATTTTACTTATCTCATTATACTTTTTAATCTTGCTTTGTCATCATTAAGTGACAATTGCAAAGTGGGGGTACAATTACTGAGAAATGAACAAAAGAATGCAAATTATAGTGCACTGTAAATGAAGAACAGTTAAAATGAAACAATAATTCAGTTAAAAAAAAACCCTCCAAAATATGTCAAAATTTTACATCATAACTGTAAAACAGTGTTTTCACATTTAACAGTTTTAAGCTATTGCATGTAAACTTCAACTCCGAGAATTCCCCAGCCAGCAGTCTAGGGCACTATCAAATGAGACCAGAAAAGCACCAAATGAACCAAAGACCTGAACAAATATGTTTTCAGCTGATAAAACTCTGGAGGAAATGGATTATCTAGGCCCATATCAGCCAGGTTTCAGGCTAAGATTTAGGCAGCTTTGGTCACATTTATTGAGGATTTGTGGCAGAGTTGGGATGGCAGGGTTCCTTAGTCTCTTAGCAGCTTTTGATACTATCAACCACAGTATCCTTCTGAGACAATTCTGTGAATTGGGATTGGGGTACCATTTTGTGACGGTTCTCTTCCTTTCTCCATGGCAAGTTCTAGTTGGGGTTGGTTGTTGGGGAAAGGTCATCCCCTAGGGCTCCCACTTATATGGTGCCACAAGGTTCTGTTCGCTCTCCCATCCTCCCGTATAGAGCCGTGATGGTGCAGTGGTTAGAATGCAGTATTGCAGGCTAATTCTGCTGACTGCCAGGGGTTCGATTCTGACCGGCTCAAGGTTGACTCAGCTTTCCACCCGTCTGAGGTCGGTAAAATGAGGACCCAAATCGTTGGGGGCAATATGCTGACTCTGTAAACCACTTAGAGAGGGCTGTAAAGCACTGTGAAGAGGTATATAAGTCTAAGTGCTATTGCTAATGCTATCCTTTGCAATCATCTACATGAAACTGCTGGGTGAGATCATCTGCTGCAGTTTGGTATCCTCAGTGGCAAAATGAACTGGGGAGGAATTGACTCTGGCTCAATCTTACCAAGACCGAGTGGGTGTTGGATCACCCAAATGTAGAGACATTCCAGCTTTACCTTGAGATGGGGTTTCACTTTTCCATTCAAAGATGGTGTGTAATTTCAGTATCTTTCTGGACTCACAGCTCCTCCTCAATAAGCAAATGGCAGCTGTGACCAGGAAGACTTTTGACTGGCTACATCTTGTGTCCCACTTGCTTCCTTTCCTAAATCATGGTCCCCTTCAAAAAACCACTCATACCCTGCTCATGGCTTGACTACTTTAACACATTTTACAATGGGGCTGCTCTTGAAGACCACCTGAAAGCTTCAACTGGTCCAGAATGCAGTGCACTGGCAATGATATTCCCATGTAACACCTCTGCGTCATGAGCTGCACTGAATGCTAGTTTGTATCTTGTTGCAATTCAAGGTTCTGGTTGCTGCCTATAAAGTCCTATATGGCATATGGTCTGATTACTCAAGGGTCCACCTGTCTCCCAAAGTATCAGCTTTGGGAGACAGAACCAACAGGCAGGGTTGGTTCATTCCAATTTTCATCAATTCCACAAATCAGGAGTCTGGAAGTGGCTTTATCTATAATAGCACCTGCCCTTTGGAATGAGGTCCCCCCCAAAAAAATTTGAACAACCCTCACCATACTGGGAATTCAAAGGACCTTAAAGATCTGGCTTTTTGCCCAGGGACTTTGGAAAGAACAATTGATGCACCTTCTTTCTTTCTGTTCCTCTGTTATTATTGTGGTCCTTTTGTCTTGTGCTATATATTTTCAACATATTTGCAATATGTTTTCTATGTATTCATTTGTTCTATATTGAACATTTGTAAAAAAAAATGTTTTTTTTAAGTGTGTCAACAATTTAAACTGCCCAGAATTGCTGGGAGTTGAGCAGCATATAAATTTGATAAATTATTATTATTATTACATTGTTTTACTTTAGCTTTAATCTTTAGTGCGCCTTTTAAAATCACTGCTATGAGAGGGGCGACTACTGTATATAAACTGTTTAAATACATACATACATACATACATACATACATACATACATACATACATAGATACATACATTAGTATGTATAGTATACAAATCACCGAAACAAAGCTGGAAATTTTTGTATTATTATTCTTCCTGTTAACTATTTTGTCACTAATATAATGTATAGAAGAGAGGTCAATAACCTGCCAATAGATGTATCAGTTTAAAAATTTGGAGGAAGGGCTGTTTGGAAGGGGTGGAAATCAATGATGTAGTAATATATTAATCAGTATTCAGTTAGGGGGGAATAGCACCAGCATGCATGCACAAACAGGCCGCTGGTTCCCGCACACATGCGCAAATGGGCTGCTAGTGCCTGTATGCGTGCGCGAGCGGGCCATTAGTGCCCAGGTGACACTGACGGCAGTGCTAGTGTCCACGTGCATGTACAAACGGGGCTGCTAGCACCTGTGCGGCGGCACTAGCATGAGTGGGGAGGGGGTGTGAACACATGCGCGGATTCGCCAGCCATTCCCACAGCCTGGTGGTCAACAGGCCACGGACAGGTACCAGGCCATGGCCCACAGGTTGGGGACCCCTGCCATAAAGGAAACAAACGTATCAAGGGATCACGTACAATTTCATAAATTCAGGTGGTCCTCGACTTACAACAGATCATTTAGTGACTGTTTGGAGTTACAATGCCACTGAAAAACGTGACATATGACCATTTTCACACTTATGACAATTGCAGCATTCCCGTGGTCATGTGATTTACATTCAGATGCTTGATAACATGACAGTTGCAGTATCCCAGGATCATGTGATCCCCTTTTGTGACCTTTTGACAAGCAGAGTCAGTGGGGAAGCCAGATTCACTTAACAACGATGTTACTAATTTAACAACTGCAGTGATTCACTTAACAAATGTGGCAAGGAAAGTCGTAAAATGGGGCAAAACTCACTTAACAAATTTCTCACTTAGCAACATAAATTCTGAGTTTAATTGTGATCATAAGTCGAGGACTACCTGTATCCCTTTTAGATGATGTAATTGTCATTGCTTATAGCAGACATGTCAAACTCGCGACGTCACGTGACGTCGCGCGATGTATCGGAGCTTTTTCTCCATTGCCGGCAATGGGGTGGGCGCAGTTTCCTGGTGACGCGTCCAGCCTGTGGGCCGGCAGTTTGACACCCCTGGCTTATAGCTTCCAAATCTGACACTGGCTATTTTCTTTCTACACCTAATTTACTTGTTTTTCTTGTTTTAAAATTATTATAGTAAAAGAAACAACGAAGAAGCAAAAACAAAGAAAACTAAAGAGAACACACATACATACATAAAATAAACCCTACAGTAAGCTGTAGGGAAAGTATAATGATAATAATTTTTAAAAATGGGCAAAAGAAGTAAAAAATAAAGAGAAAAAAACATAGTAGTAGCCCCTCTCTCCCTCTGCCTTTTTCCCCAACCACTAATTGCTACTTCAATATTTTTATACTATGCTGTGGACATCTGTGATTATTGCTCATTTTTTTCTGGATCATTTTAATCCTTTTAAAAACAGTTTCTCTTTTTTTCTCTCCATATGTTTCCCCCTCAAAAAAATAAATAAATCCAAAACCCCACTCTAAGTGACTTAGCTTGCCTTTCTGTGTAATATGTTGTATATGAACAATTCCTGCTTGAATTTAGACTTTAGCTGTGAATATATTCAGTCAGTTTTTCAATTGCTGTGAATACCCAATGTATTTGTTGAGTACTTTCAACAACAATCAGGTATCGGTTTATTGCCCCAAAAGTGTTTTTCCAAAAGGCAACTGGACTTTCTTGGGTTTTTTTGTTTTTGTTTTTGTTTTGCTTGAAAACATTTTGTTTCTCATCCAAGAAGCTTCTTCAGTTCAAACTCCATAGAATCTCCATACAATCTCCAATTTATTGGTCTAAGAACCCACAATATTTTGAACGCAAACAACAAACTACAACAACTAATGTCTTATGTAATACTAAGGTGTGCTTTAGAGTTTTTACCATTTTCAACATACATTTTCTTTCCAAAGAGCCCACATATAAAGTAAATATTAGAACACCTTTGCCGACAAATGAGAAACAATGAAAAAGGAGAAAGAAGTTAAGGCGTTGGAGGAAGAGACACAGAGAGAGGAGGCACACACACAACTATTTGACTGTGAAATATCTGTGGGAGTCAGGTAAAAGTATCTCCTTTGGGCTAACAACATACCAAAAAGAAGACTTGTGGTTTTGCAATTTAAACTTGAATACATCTAAGACCGGCTCTCTAGATCTTGTTTTCAATTTTGCCTCTTGAAATCTCTTTGTCTGCATTCCTTTTATAAAACCCAGAAGTGGCTATCTGCAGCTTATTAACAACAACCCCCAAAAGGAGTAGTGGAAACCAGGGAGGAAATCAAAAGCATTTGTTGTTTTGAAAAGGCAACCGCAATCATAGCTCTTTAGCTTGTAGAGGCAGGTGTGGAACATTCTAGATAAACCATCCAGAGAGGAAATGAGAGCTGGCTTGGGTTCCAAATGGATAAGTTTAGCTCTCGGAGGTGGGGAGGAGGGAGACAGCTACAGCTTGGAGTGTGACAAACATATTTTGACAATTTCAGCTGAAAAGGCTGACAGAGTTACGAGCGAGTGGGAGGAATATCTGATCAGGGAGCATCATTCCACTCCTCTGCCTGGAATCGGATTATTCTGGCAACAATGGGAGTCATTGCCCAGTTCAGGAAAACATCCTCTCCTCTGGCCCACGAGGTAAGGAGAGCTTCCTGTGATCATATACCTGACCAATGCAACAGGCCAAAACAGAGGAAGCAGATGAAACATATCCTCCAGCAACTCCAGGCCCATGAAGAGGTGGACCGATCACTCTTCACCCAAAGATGTTTTTGTTCCCACACATCCTCTAACAACTCATCCCCTATTCTTCTCATTTGGGAAACTGAGGTCATTGCATAATGGTCTAGCAACCATCAGGATGAATGAACCAATTTGTTCAAATGATTTATGTGGACTAATTCTAGTTGGATAGGAGCTACATATTATATTTATAAAAAGAACTCTTACGTAATTCTCTCTCTCTCTCTCTCTCTCTCTCTCTCTCTCTCTCTCTCTCTCTCTCTCTCTCTCTCTCTCTCTCTCTCAAGATATATCTAGATATATTGCACATCACATTCTTGAATGAATAGCTTTTGTGAAGAGTAATTCTGAAATATGGATATAATTAAATGAAGCAATCATTATGAAGATCAAACAAATAAAAAAACCTTTTGA
>NW_015388276.1:340916-351611 GCF_001527695.2 Protobothrops mucrosquamatus
TTTTTGCTGATGGGTTTTGTAATTGCTCTCCTCTTGACTACTGGGTTAATGAGGATTGAAACTAATGTTTGCACTCCAAGTACTTATTTACATGCATACACATTCAGAATTGTTGACTGTCAAATACAATATGTCTCCTTCTGTTAGATTCCCTTGACAGCCAACATCTTTTTGGAAGATCTGCTACTTGACATGGTAGCCTTTGAAAATTAAATCAGACCATAGTCTTCATCATCATCCCATCATTTGCAGGCAGCTTTTCTGTAAAACTGTACTCAAAGTGATTCACAACTCATCGAATTAACAGCAGTAACAATGAGAGAAGTAGAACTGAAAGGAATTTTGAAAATAAGTCAGTGGAATTTACTGTATCATCTGTTTGTTAAAAGCACTTGTCCAAGATCAAATACAGCAATACAGGTAGTCCTCACTTAGCAAATGCCTCATTTAGTGACCATTCAAAATAACAGCAATGCTAAAAAAAACAACTTGGCAACCAATCCTTGCATTTAAAACTTTTGGAGTATTTCTCTGCCCTTATTTTCACTTGCTTATTTATCTCACACCAAAAGGAGAAAAAAAAACACAAAACGGTTCAGCTAGGAAGTAGCAAGAAGCAAAAGAAAACAAAACTAAAATTGTAAGCATAGTGGTGGTCAGATGAGTTCACTTAGCAATTGCTTTGCTTAACAACCTATTTGCTGTTCCCAGTTGTGGTTCCTTAATGAGGACAACCTTTAAAAAGGGATAGATGGTCTAGACTTGAATTTGACTTTTGGCGATGGCATCCAGAATAGGACAACTCACTACGGCCCACTCACCATGGTACAACTTGCCACAGGACAATTCAACAATTCAATTTAATTATTTAAAATATATTTTAATTTTTGTCATTCACATTTCATTTTGTCACTCCCTTTGCATCTTTTCTTTAATGATTCTATTCCACCATTTCTTCAATATTAGTGTAACTTTTGTCCTGCAGTGAGTTATCCACAGCAAGTTTTCCTAGACCCGATGGCATCTATGGTGATTTCTTGACAGCTTTATAGAAATGGCATATAATTTTCTAGTACAGCCAATGGTCCTGGAATTCTCAGGTGATATCTTAATATTAAAAGAACCAGCAGTGATTACCTTAAGAATCAAGTCCAACACTAGCTAGGTGCTGTTGCCTACTAGTTCAGTTCCTCTAGTGCAGGGGTGTCAAACTGCTGGCCTGTGGGCCAGTTGCATCATGTGGAGGCCACCCCCACCCCAGCTCCAGCAATGTGAAAAAGGTCGTGATATGTCACGACATGTCACATGACGTGGCGAGTTTGACACCTGTGCTCTAGTGCAGGGCTTTTCAACCAGTGGTACGGGTACCACCTGTGGTACATTGGCACCTGGCAGGTGGTACGCGACCATCCTAGAAAAGTGGTAGTGGGGGAGGGGAATGAGCTGAACCTGTGGCAGCACCACACAAGCCTGAGCGAGAGATGGTTGGAGCTGCAGGGCTGTCAGGGCTCAGCGGAAGCGCCAGGATCAGCGCCAGGCTCCAGCTGGAGCTCCTGGTGCTTCTGCTGAGCCCAGAAGAAGCGCCGATCAGCTGGAAAGAAGCACTGATCCTGGCACTTCTGCTGAGCCCAGAAGAAGCGCTGATCAGCTGGAATGTTGCAGCATCTCCAGGGTCTTGTGATTTACATTCAGATGCTTGGCAACTGATTCATATTTATGACGGTCACAGTGTCACAGTGACCAAAACCTGCTGCAACCACCCAGCAGACGGGGGGGAATAAAAACCAAACACCCCCCCACCCCACCCCCCGCTACCAATCCTCAACAGAAATGCTCACAACAATGAAAACCTTGGACAGGAGGAAGAGCGCCGCCGGGTGGGCAGGCAGGTGTCTTGCTCGGCTGTGGCTTGGGGGGCACTTTTTTCAGTGCCATTGTAATTTCGAACAGTCACTAAGTGAACTGTTATAAGTTGAGGACTACCTGTACTTTATCACTTTTTTTCTTTTTTGGGGGGGAGTCATCAAGTTTTTGACACCTTGGTAGGCGACTGGTGGTACTCGGATGTTGCCATATCCTAAAAGTGGTACAATGGGTGAAAAGGTTGAAAAGCCCTGCTCTAGTGGGAAGCAGTTAAGGCCAGGGATCCTGGATAACTATTTTTATGCACTAAAACCACTCTCCCATTGAATCAATCCATGTGATTCTGACAAGCAATTTCAAAGCCTCCTAGGAAAATGGATTTTTTCCCCATGATTCCACTTACCTCTTGCATCAGCTCAAGCTATATTACCATGAAAACATAGGATTTTATATCCAGAAAGTAATTAAAATCTGCTTTTCTTTCACAAGCTGTACTAATAAACTAATGAAATGTAAATTTTAAGCCAAATTCAAGCTTCAATCCTAAGATTTAGAAGTTCTCCCTGCAGCAATTTTAGAGATGAAATATCTAAAAATCTCTTCTGAAACCCAGTGCTGTCCCATGTCAAGAGCAACATGAAAACTACAGCTCATGTCCATGTCATTGCTGAGTTTTCAGGGATTTTTGTCTTCAGCTAATTAATCCTCTTATGTAAATTTTCATGGAGGTACAGCAAGTATTAGTTCCAATATTTACTAGATGATTAGGATAATTTTACTTCTCTAAATATAGCAAAGTTTTGTTTCATTATGTGTAAACTGTAACAGATGGTAAGTAATAGTTAATAATGTAGTCTAGGTGCATGTTTTATTATGTATGGCCCATGATTACACTGACTATCAGAGACATCAAATTGACAGATTGTCCCCATAAATTTGTATTTTATTGGTTATTTTTACTTCTTTAGCCTTTTAGCTTTATTGCCACACTTTTTGATTTTACACTCTGCTATCATACCTCTTGCAGTTAGATATCAATATTACACTGTATATAGTTTCACTTACAAAATTTAGTAAGATTTTATGCTTTCTGTTAACTACCTTAATTATTTTAGTAATTATTCTACAGATGACATGCATATTATATATGTCTGTAGTGAGTCAAACTCATTCTTGTTTCAATAATTGTAGTCTTACAATATTATTTTATTTATTTATTTATTTATTGAATTTATATCCCGCCCTTCTCCTTGCGGACTCAGGGCGGCTGACAATCAATTTAAAAATACACCAAAAACAATTACAAAATTTAAAATTAGTTAAAAAGAAATATTTAAATATTGTCTAATTAAAATATGAATTAAAACCCCTCTAAAAATTACCCTAGGCCAGTCCCGCTTGTTGGAATAGCCATGTCTTAAGGGCGCGGCGGAAGGAAGGGAGATCAGGGATCACCCTGATCTCTGGGGGCAGCTCATTCCAGAGGGTGGGAGCTCCCACAGAGAAGGCCCTCCCCCTTGGGGTCGCCAGCCGGCACTGTCTGGCCGACGGCACCCTGAGGAGACCCACCCTGTGGGAGCGTACAGGCCGATGGGAGGTAATCTGTGGCAGGAGGCCACAGATTACCTCTAATGGTATTAGTATAACGATTTCATAGTTTGTGTTGGTAACTTGAATTCACATCCTATATAGATGAGACTACTATCACTATAGAGTTAGTTCTCAACTTATGACCGCAATTGACCCCAAAATTTCTGTTGCTAAGCAAGACAGTTATTAAGTGAGTTTTGCACTATGTTACAATCTTTCTTGTTCTATTGTTAAGGGAATCACTGCAATTGTTAAGTGAATCTGCCTTTCCCCATTGCCTTTGCTTTTCAGAAAGTCACAAAAGGTGGCCACATGACCCCGGGACACTACAACTGTCATAAATACATGCCAGTTGCCAAGTGAATTTTGATCACATGGTCATGGGAATGCTGCAATGGTTGCAAATGTGAAAAACAGTCATAAGTCACTTTTTTCAAAATCATTATACCTTTAAATGGTCATTAAACAAACGGTTGTAAGTTGAAGACTACCAGTAGGATGGCTGCAGTTTCATCCCTAAATATTATTTAATGTTGTTCAATAACTAAATAAAGACACTATTACTACTAATACCTAATCTATCCTGGAAGTAAACAAGAAAAAGAATGAAGCGTAACACAGGAATAAAAATTATACAACCTAGAGCAGGGATCTTCAGAATTGGCCCTTTTATGATTTGTGGACTTCAACTCCCAGAATTCCTCAGCCAGTGTGCCTGGCTGAGGAATTCTGGGAGTTGAAGTCCACAAGTCATAAAAGGGCCAAGTTTGAAGACCACTGACCTAGAGGGCCAAAAAAGCAGCACTGTGATTAACTCTACAGATAATCAACACAAAGGTATTAGTCAGGGGTCTTTAAACTTGGCCCTTTTATGACTTGTGGACTTCAACTCCCAGAATTCCTCACACGCCCCAGGTGTGCCTGGCTGAGGAATTCTGGGAGTTGAAGTCCACAAGTCATAAAAGGGCCAAGTTTGAAGATCCCTGGTATTAGTAGTCACACCTCTCACTTTTTTTTTTCTGACTCTCAGCGGCATTTCCTCTCTAAATATCTTTCCCATCTCCAACTTGATTTATGGGAAAGAAACATTACAATTACATCTGCATTAATACTCTTCCAAAAATAAGGGGAAAGGGGAAAAATGTGCAGGATTTTGGGAGAAAAGAGAGGCATAAGGCTTACAACTGCTCTCCTGAGCTGGAACAATGGTTTAGGTACTGAGGAGATGCAGGCTGAAGTCTCTCTTCAGGCACTGAATGTCTTGGATGAGTTGGTCTTGCCAGTGGTGGGATTCAAATATGTGAACAACCAGTTCTCTGTACGGATGCCGCTTCCGGAAGTCCATTCTGGGCCTGGGCAACAAAAAATTAGCTAGCGGTTCTGCCGAAGTGGTACGAACCGACTGAATCCCACCACTGGGTCTTGCTCATTCAACCCTATCTCATATAGGGATAAAATGGAAAACTCCATGTAAGCACACTTGAAGCTCCTGGAGGGCAGGACATAAACTTAACAAATAATAATGCTAGTGAATGTTATGAAGGACAACTGTCTGTGTTTATAGTTAAATTTTATGCACAAAGAACGATAATGACCACGATGGAATGGTACAGAGTTAGGTACAACACATCCAGATGGGTAAAAGTTAATCTGCTTTATGACCACATATATGATCATGGTGATCATACATGTGGTCATTAATGTGAGGAAATTAGGCTCACGTAACTAACAGATATTTTGTCATCTCTTGTGAATGCCCCATTAGATAGAAGCATTTGTAGGAGAAGGTTGGAAAAAAGTGAAAGAAAAGGAGAACTGAATTGATATAAAGAGTGTTCATTTGCCACTTCTCAAGAAAAAAAAATATGATGTGGTTGACTTGTCTTGCTGAATCTGTAAGGGATATGATGAGTAGCAGTGGGGAGAATCTAATCAAAGTTAAACATTTTTTATTGATTTCAATATGAAAAATGTAAGCATGCAGTAAAGTCTTTTCTACATTTCATCTTATTCCTTTTATACAGGAATTTTTCACTATTGCAGCCAATACATTAGCAATGTGATATTTATACTGATACGGCTACATTCTATTTAAATTATATTACGCCTCCTAATAAAATCTGTCCTATTTAATAATTAGAGTTATTTCTAGAAAGGTGCTAGCACCAGTTGGAAGAATGTTGCATTTAACACATGTAGACAAATTTATTTTCAGTCATTGGTCCTGGAAGAATTTCCCTGAGACTGAGAAAAAGGAAATACAGCTGTTGAGAAAATAATGAAGTAACAATTGCAAATCATCTCCCAACAGTAATTATTGTATTGTATTGTATTGTATTGTATTGTATTGTATTGTATTGTATTGTATTGTATTATACTATACTATACTATACTATACTATACTATACTATACTATACTATACTATACTATACTATACTATACTATACTATACTATACTATACTATACTATACTATACTATACTATACTATATCAGAATTATATACTGTACCCTTTTTAATCTTTGTCCTTCATGTGGCATGCCCAGAGCCACACACCCAAAACTGGGTCAGTTCTAGATGAAGAAATGGGTAGAGTAAGAAATGAAGACAAGAAGCAAACATGGCGCTCTTCACAGTGTCAAGTTACTAAATAAAGGCAAGGGAAAGAGATGTGAGGGTTGAACCTTGAGGCTATTGCATATAATAATTATATAATATATAATATAATGATAATAATGACTGGATTGCTAGATCCTTCAGGAGCTGTTCTCCTTTGTTCCTCAGGCATTTTTACCCCAGTAAAGCCACATATCCACCTAATCATTGTTCTTGATACATCTAGTTCTAGTTCCTGAAGGCTGGTTGAATTTCTAGATTTAATGTTCTGCCTAGGAGGTGAAACACCAATAGGAAAAAGCAGATCCCACTGCACTTCGTAATGAAAAATTAACAGCAACTTTTGAAGGAGAACCAGGGGCCACAGTAAGGCTTTTTGGCCTGAGTATATAAAGTTGTACAGACCCAATTTATATCATGCCTAATGCAAGTTTTTAAGTCTTTAATACTGGCCTCTATCTTTTTATCTGTACAAATCAGAATGACAAGCCTGTATATTAGAAAACCTATATGTTAGCCTTTTCAAACTTGGTGGTAGAAATAACTGTGGTTTATTATTTTATAATGTATAGATAGCAAATATAGCTTTAGAACAAGTGAAGACTCAAAGGGCTACTAGCCAGAAGTCTCTTTTCTGAGATGGGCCAAGAGCACAAGCTCAATTAATTGAACTCACAGGAAGTGCGCAGTCCAGATATCTGAGACAGATGTTCTCATGTTCCATCTCATGTATAACCTTGATCTACAACTAGATCCCTTCATGAAGTGTTAATTGGTATAGGTAAAAACATAGGCAGACACACATTGGTGTTGTCCCTAAAATGCTTCTTAATCATGGTAGGAAAATTAAGGGCACCCTGGCACCGGTTTTGCTAATGCTCTAATCTTCATCTGTCACTCCATGGGAAGCAAGGTCTTGTTAGAATGCAAACTAATGTAAAAATGCAGAAGGGGTTCTGGCTCGTTAAATCCAGGATGCTTCAGTGAGAATTATCCAATTAACCTGCCCCCCACCCCATGCAACCTCACTCCTGCATCTCCTGTACACCGGGAACTCTATCAGCAAAACCAATATAAACTAACTCTCTTCAAATGAATATCAAATTAGGTAATCATAACGCGCAATGCACATCCCCGTATGATGTTCTCTGTTGGGTACTGTCAGGGGGCTGATGAGAGGGGAAAAAAAAAAGAAAGCAAGGAAATATACTAGCTTACAAAAACTCCTTTCAGCAGCTGAGGCCCTGAATCAAGTACTGTATATGGGACCTGTGCTGAATGCTGGTTTGATTCTTGTCCCCTAGATAGAACCAGCTAGAGCCAAAGTTCACGGGGCTGCCTCTGAACAGCCAAAGTACCTGAGGTTGTATTCATTCTCCAGAGGGCTTCTTACTCGTGCTCCCATATCTGCTGCCAGATAATCTCCATCCTCCTCCTTTCTCCCTCAGGGGTTTGAAGAAGATAAGGGGGGGGGGGGGAAGAGAAGCTAAGATGGAACAACCAGGCTGCATGATTTAGATCAGGGGTCTTCAAACTTGGCCCTTTTATGACTTGTGGACTTCAACTCCCAGAATTCCTCAGCCAGCATGCCTGGCTGAGGAATTCTGGGAGTTGAAGTCTACAAGTCATAAAAGGGTCAAGTTTGAAGACCCCTGATTTAGATCATCTGGAAATCTTATGCCCCATGTTCCCTCAGCTCTGTTAGCAATAGCTCCATAGTCAAAAGCTGAAAAGAAAGAAAAAGAAGGGCACATGTAACTCCTCTGCTCTGTGAGCTACATTGGATGACTGTTTGCTTCCAGGTCCAATTCAAGGTGTTGGTTGTGACATATAAAGCCCCACATAGCATGAGGCCAGGCTATCTGTTGAACATCTTAGTCCCATTACATCAGCCCATCTCACCTGATCAGGTAGGGAAGTATGTCACAGAGCATGTTAGTTAAAGAATTCCTACTGGCAGTGTCTAGGAAGAGAGCTTTCTCTGCTATTGCTCTATGGAATATTCTTCCACCAGAGGTCAGGTGGGCCCCATTTCCAAAAAAGAGTTAAAACATGGCTCTGCAGCTTTGTATGGGAATCCCAGGGGATCACACAGCAGCGGGGTTGGTTAGTTCCTGAAAGCCCTCTTTTCACCTTTTAACTAATTTTAATCTCTTGCCTCCTGTTAAATTTTTAACTTTTATATATTCTGTCTTAGCCTGCTTTCCTTCCCCAACTCTAAGCCTGGCCAATTAAAGGAAGCTCTACAGTAATTATTCCCAAGAATTTATCAAATATTCCAACTCGTGACTAAGCAACAAGGCAAGCAGAATGGTCAAATCAGTTACATATCTCCGAGACTGTCATGCCCAAGTCCCACAGATGTCACCATGAAATCTAATCGAGTCCAGTTCTTTATTTGCTTACACCTAACAGACAGAATCTTGCCAGACTAAAGTTATAACTTTCTAACCTAATAGATATAGCCAGGGAGTTTTTAGGTGCAGTTACCCTGAACCTTTTCCTCCCCCCACCACCATCCATTTCAGGACTATGCAGTCTCTTGTCTTGGGCCCCTTTCTGGAGTGCGCTGCCTCCTCCTTGGGAAGCTGCAGTGCCACTACTAACACCCCCCCACACACTTCTTTTACAGCTGCATATTCCATCACAAAAAGATCTAGGCTGGAAGATGTGAGAGATATGGATTCTCCTCTCAATTTGCGACCTGATAACTCTAAACTATTGAGGGTTTCTCAACCTCAGCAATTTTCACATATGTGGACTTCATCTCACAGAATTCCCCATGTGGAACATGTCCTGGGCAATACCTGATCACATCATCCAAGGTGCTGATTGGTCATATTCAATTTGAATGTGACTCCTTAATCCCCCACTTGATAAAGCCTGTTAAGAGAATAATGCTTTATCTTGAACATGAGGATAGAACAGGATTCCCATATAAGAGCTGAAAAAATAGGGATCCCTACCGGAGGGCTACAGGGTGTTAGAATTTTCTTTATCTCCTCATGGCAATCCATGGATGGCCCATATTTTGTAATCCAAGTAATAGCAACCAGAGAAGAAAGAATGGAGTTCACTGTTAAATCTCAAGAAACTATTCTTCATGTATTTTCCAACATTAAAGGTCCTGATGAGTTTAAATTGGTAAGTTGAATATTTTAGTTACCTTTTGTTTTGTTTTGAACTGCAAATGACCATTTCTGCTTTGTCGCTGGATTCTTTAATTCATGGAATTAGAAACTCTCCCTATTTAAATTACAGTCAGGCCTGATTCCTGGAGACTTCATTGACACAGCCACAGTTTTCTCGGAAATAAATTGGAATCAGTTTGGTATTGTTTTTCCAGGGAAAATGTTCTTTTACATGACTTCTCTGTCAAAGTCCTACAACCGTAGTTTTTCTAGGCAGGATTTCAGTGCCCAAACCAGGTCAGCCAAGATCTGTTTTCTTCTGAGACCTGGTTTCTCAGATAAGAAAAGGCCTTAGAATCTGAATTGCCGCATTTTGTTTTCTAGTGCCATGTTTCTCTTTTGCATAAATCTGCCTGTTGATTTGGCATTTCTCTTCTTTTGTTAATTATATTCACCGCTCAATGAGGGAGAGGGAGACACAGAAGGAAAAGGAGAAGGAGAAGGAAATTCTTTTACTTGGCTCAAAGGGAAAATTGCAGAATTTCTGTGACAGAGCTCCAAGCTCACATATCCAGAACTTCTATTTATACAGATATTGGATATATTCATTCATTAGCATATTAATATATGTGAACGCATGTAGCTCAGAAGCGCAACGTCAAGGGTATGCACACATTCGTAATGACATACCCCTTTAAAAAGTCCTTCACACATAATATAATCAACATACTTACTCAAAACCAATTTAAAATCAATTCTCGGCACTCTTCTGGTTAAGTCTTTTGCAAAGCACCCTAGGTTAAGTAGAATTCATTTCTACACTGATTTGCTCAAAATGAAATCATTATTGCTAATATATTCTTACTTCCATGCTCCAAATATGGCTCCATTCTTCTAAACCTGGCTTGTAGTAGATTGCAGTGGATGAGCAATATACATGCTTACATCATTTATTTATTATTATTTTTTATTAAACAAATTTATATCCCTCACTGTAAGAACATAAACCAATCATTTCCAATCTCTAGGCCAGGGGTCTCCAACCTTAGCAACTTTACGACTTATGGACCAACTCCCAGAATTCCTCAGCCAGCCACTGAGGAAGTTGAAGTCCACAAGTCATAAAGTTGCAAAGGTTGGAGACTCCTGTTCTAGGCCATAGAGTGTTGTTCCCCATTTGCTGACATGTTAGCACTTTTACTGAGTCGGTTCCTGCAACTCTAAATAGCTCAATGAGCTTTTCATTGGCATCTGGTGGTGTTTTTCTGTTTGACATCTCATATATTGCCTCTCATACTTCACCTTCCAGTGGAGTCGGTTTTCCAATATAGTCTTTCTCTGCATATGTTTCTGCCATAATCCTGTTTGTAAAGGGTTTTAGTATTTCTTTCATTTATTGCATATGCATATATTAGATTCCTTCCATTATTACTGTCAAGTACTTCTATTTAGCTCTATATTGTTCTGAGATTTCTCTGGCCTTTTTTAAAAAAA
>NW_015388277.1:0-2602 GCF_001527695.2 Protobothrops mucrosquamatus
GATTTGGCAGCAAAGACTGACATGAGCATTTAACCATGGAGACTGTGTACATTCCTTGCAGTGTGTTAAATCTCACCATACAATGCAATTCAATAGTATATTTTGTTGAATTAAGTGGATCCTTGACACTTACGTTAATGTATGCCTTTGCTTAGAAATATATAAACAGTTTTGTTATGGGTGGGTTTTTTTTTAATCCATCGTTGAAGTTGGCACTTGAGTAAGTCCCTTCCTTTTTTCTTTTTTTCCTGTACCTTAAACTGCACATATTTATTCATAACTAATAGACCACCTACAATATCTTGCCATCCCATGCCCTGCGATATCTCAGGGCGTTTTTTTTTTTTTTTTTTTTTTACCACTGAAGTGCAATAACTTGATTCCACTGTGCTAATATAATCTGGCATCTATTTGTACACTTTCTTTTTTCCACGTTTTCCTTATGGGATTCTTGCCAACACCTCACCCTCAGTAATCAGAGGCAGAGCCTGCCTTATTGTCCCCCGTGCAATTTCTTATGAAAGTCAGTGCCACCTCTTCCTCATTTCTCAAATTCCCTTACAGTACATTCTTATATTTTTTTTTTATCATACTTCATATTCTAATTTAAATAAAATGACCTTTTGTTCTTTCATTCCTCATTTTGCAGATTCTCAGGCCCTGATAGCACTTAAATCAAGCACTTTATTTTCTCTGTGTGCACTAATTCTTTAGGTCACATTTATTCTCTCCATTGTGGTCCTTTCTCTCCTGAAGGATTCAGTGGCCTGCATGGTATATGTCGGTGTGTGTGTGTGTGTGTGTTTGTGTGTGTGTGTGTGTGTGTGTGTGTGAAGCATGGCCTAGCTCAAGGCTACTTTCCCAAACTTGCCATCTGCAGTGAATATTTTGCTACACAATTGTAATATCCAGCTGCTTTTGACAATAGCAGACTATCTGAGAATGAGACAGTGAACCTTGGCACTTAGAATTCTGCATCCAATTCTGGTCACAATACAAAAAAGATGTAGAGAAAGTGTTAGATCGCGCAGGCAGTAAGACACGAGTCGAGTGACAGTCAGCTCTCGGTTTATTGGCAAGGCATAAAGTAAATCCGGACTGGCATCTGGGCCAGGGGAGCCCTCTTTTATGGGATTCCCCTGGCTTGTAATCACACAATTCCATTGGCTGGTAAGACCCCATTGCTAGTTAGCCAACCAGCAACAGGCATGAANTTTGTTCTAATTTATTGTATTTTGTTGTTTTTGTGTGGCTCTTTTTTTGAAGAGCAAAAAGTTAAGGAGCTAAGCCACTGGTGTCAAACTCGATCATGTCACGTGATGTATCACAACATTTTTTGCCTTTGAGGAGCTGGGGTGGGCGTGGCCTGCACATCTGGCCCACGGGCTGCCAGTTTGACACCCTTGAGCTAAGCCATCCTGATCATAGTAATTTGAATTTAAAGTTGTCAAATTGTAAATGTTGGTGAAAATTGCTTAGTATTCCTTTCTTTCCAACAATTAGTATTTGTTAAAGATGGCAGTTCATCTTTAAACTTTTCAATATTTGTAGCTCAATTAAGTTTGGTAGGTGTACTTTTATTATCAGAGTGTCCTTTTTCTGAACATGATTAACAATTAACTTTGTTACCTATTTTGATGATTAATGTTCTTACATGTGATATATTCTTGCTATGTTATTATATGTAATGTATCTTTATTATAAATGAACTGAAGTCATTGGGTTTATTCTATGATACTGGGCTTTTTCACATCACTTGCTTAATATACAATTATTATTTATTACCACTGAATGTTCATAAATCATTGTAAACCAGAACTGTGAATTTTCTAAATAAACTTTCATGCCATGTTTACTATGACTGGTGATCTAGGATTGTTACTTGTCCCTCCAAAAACAAATCAGGGTTTATGTTAACAGGGAATGGTAGGCAATTTTCAGGTTGCATAATATCCCTACTACTCCATGCACCAATAACTGAATTTTGTCAGTGCATTTTATCTTTTTTCAAATTAAGGCAACATAGCCACAAATAGCAGGAACTAAGTCCATATTGCACTGTAACCTTCAACTCTTAGAAAACTTATAAAATGGCCCTTAAATGCTGTTCTGATTCTGGAAAGAGGTTAATGATGTCAAACTCGCAACATCACGTGTCGTCGCACAACGTATCGGAACTTTTTCCCCATTGCCGGCAATCGGGTGGGTGCGGTTTCTTCGTGACGCATCCGGTCTGCGGCCCAGCAGTTTGACGCCCCTGGTTTAGATAAAGTGTGTACTCCAAAGATCTTACTATATCACCAAGTGGTTTTTCATTCAGTCAGTAGGCTCCATTTTTCACTGATCCTTTTGTGGTTGCCTAATCCCCATAAATCCAGTTTGGGTAATCTGATGAACAGATTACCGAGACCACCTTCTGCCGCAGATCCCCTCCCTCAGACCGGTACGCTCCCACAGAGTGGGCCTCCTCAGGGTGCCGTCGGCCAAGCAATGTCGGCTGGCGACCCCCAGGGGGAGGGCCTTCTCTGTGGGTGCCCCTACCCTCTGGAACGAACTACCCCCCGAGATCCGGATGATTCCGGATCTCCTTGCTTTCCGTCGC
>NW_015388277.1:6328-7721 GCF_001527695.2 Protobothrops mucrosquamatus
GGCTTCGTCCACCGGCAACTGCTGGTACGCCTGAGCGAGATCCAGCTTCGCAAACACGTTCCCGTCCCCCAACGAGTGTAAAAGATGCTGTACTACGGGGACGGGATACGCGTGGGGTTGTAACGCCTTGTTGATGGTCCCTTTGTAATCGGCACACACCCGCAAGGATCCATCTGGCTTAAGGGGGAGGACGATGGGCATTTCCCACTTCGCGTGGTCCACCGGCTCGATGACCCCTTGGGCTAGCAGTTTGTCTAGCTGTTCGTCCACTTTGTGTCGTAGGGAGAAAGGGACACGGCGGGGCTTCAATCGGATCGGGGCAACACTGGGATCTAGGTTCAGAGAAATGGGTTTCCCCCGGTATTTACCCAGTGAGCCGTCGAACACATCCGGGAACTCCTCCAACAGCTGCTCGAACTCCTCCTTGTGGATTCTGTGTAGGCCGGTGAATCCCAGGCCCAGGGGTTTGAGCCACTCGACGCCGAGCAAGGTGGGTCGATGGCCCTCCACAACGGTTAGCGGCAGGCGAGCTTTGTGTCCCCGGAACGAGACGTCCACCCGTGCTTGACCTAGCACGCGAAGATCGTGGCAGTTGAAGTCTACGAGCCGTCCCGTTGGTTTCTCCAGGGCGGTGTGGGACAGCTCTGGCAGCAGTCTTTTGAGCTTGTCCCACGACATGATGGAACAGATGGATCCCGTATCCACCTCCATCTTACATGGTTGCCTCCCGATCATGACCGTTGCGAAAAACTTTTCCATGCCAGTCGAGTTGGTGTGGGTGACAACCATGTGATGCACTTTACGCTCGTCCTGGTCGTCATAGCCCCTTCTCTGGTCGCGCCTCCCTTCAGGTCGGGCTGACCCCTTCCATTTGTTCTCACGTGGTTTATGGGGCGGTGAGCAGCGTGGCGGTGAGCGGCGCAGTGGGGATCGTTGTGGTGGAGACGTGTGCCTCCGTGGGGGCGAACGCTGTTTCCTGGAATTTGGGCGCGAGGCTCGGCATGCTTTTGCGATGTGTCCTCGCCTCAGGCAGCGGCTGAGTGGTGTCTAGGAACCGACAGTTTGCTCGTGTGTGGTTCCCCAAACACCCTGGACACTCGAGGTCATCCCGCTCGTCTCGCCATGCTCGCTACTTCCGGCTGGTAAAGGTGCGATGGACGGTCTCTTCCTCACCGGCCTCGTCCGATTCGGTGACCTCCGGATCGGGGGTTGGCTCGCGATGGGTGCGATGGATGTCACCCCGTCTCATCTCGGTGGCCGTGGATTCGGACTCTTCTGCGGCGAGGGCCTCGTCTAGGGTTTCGCTGAGGGTGAGACTTCGACGCACGATGAGTCGCTTCTTCACGTGCTCGTCCCTCATCCCCATGACGAGTCGATCCCGCAGCATATTTTC
>NW_015388277.1:8582-93004 GCF_001527695.2 Protobothrops mucrosquamatus
AGAAGGAGTCAACCTATTCTCTAAAGCACCTGTGGGCAAAACAAGAAGCAACTCATCATTAAAGAGAGAAGCAACCTAGAACTAAGGAGAAATTTCCTGAGAGTAAGAACAATTAATCAGTGGAGCAGCACCCAGAAGTTGTGGGTGCTTTCTCACTGGAAGTTTTTAAGAAGAGATTGGACAGCCATTTGTCTGAAATGGTATAGGGTCTCTTGCTTGAGCAGAGGGTTAGACTAGAAGACCTCCAAGGACCCTTCCAACCCTATTATTCTACGCTCTATGTTCATACAGAACTGTACCATGCAGACATGTATAACATGTAAAGCAGGGCATAGAAGGGCAGGATTCCTCATCTCCCAAAATGTTGACCCAGCTTCTAGTGAAATCTATGACAAGGAATTGACTTTTATGTCCCCACTTGTATAAGTCAGACAGAATTAATATCACTCTGTCTACTGTTACATGGCTTCAGCCTTGGACTTTTTTTTAATGTTTCATTTAGACACTCTGGGCCTGGACTATCTATGATGTAGCATTTCCTGTTGCCACATAGAGAGACTCCCATATGGCTACGTTCTTCTTGCCTTCTTGATATATCTATAATAGAGGATTATTGCAGTTATCTACAGCTCTTGGGCTTTGCTTCTAACTCTGTCAAGAGGCAAAATTCTATGTTGAACGTGGATTTGATGATCTCTTTTCAGATATTTTTGAAGCTTTAAAAGTTATGCCTTGGTCTGAAAGCTTTTATCTATAGAATGACTCATACATACTAAAAATAAAATAAATACTGAAATACTCGATCTGGGGTTTGTTTGTTTTTTGTATAGTTCTATACTTTATATAGTTTTTATACAGCTATAAAATTTTGTATATTTTCAAGCATTTGATTGTACAATCAGAAAAATAATGTGTTATAGTCTATAAGATACATTGCTGCAATCTTATTTCCTCATTGCTATTTTTCAGCAGCAAAGTAGTGGCTTTTAATAATAATGTTTATATTAGAATAGAGCTATTTTTAAAGCTGAGCACAAAATGTGGATTTCTTTTAGCACATATTAAATAAGTCCGCATTAAGTCTGCTCTGATAACAAGTATCCAGTTTAGATATGACATCACTGACAACATAAAAGCAACATGCAGACTTTTAATTCATTCTGACCTGAAATGTTAATCCTTGAAACATTCCTCCTGTAAGTGATATTTCATCCTGCGTGCAACTTACACTTGTGATGCTGTCCACCCCTTCTTTAATTGAGTGGATACAATTTGAAAGCAGTGATGCACAGCTAACTGCTAGTGCATTGTGTTCAGTTCCACCCATCTGTGAATGATTTCCAGGAGTTGATTATTCCAGGATGAATTGTTTTCTAACAAAAAGTATGTGCAGGTTTGCGAAACTGTGGCTCATATTTGCTATTGCAAACGTGTAATTTTAACCAAATGTCCAACTTCATTGATAAATTAGTCTTCAATCTGTACGTTCCACTGACTTTGTTCTTTGATATTTAACAATACACTGCTCATGCTTAAATGATATATGTGGTCATGAAATATTTAGAAATGGCTAGGTGTATTAGTATAAGCTAAGTCAGTTATATTATTATGTTGCCCTCCTTGGAAGGGAAGGAGGAAGGGAGGGAGGGAGGGAGAGAGGAAAGAAGGAAGGAAGGAAGGAAGGAAGGAAGGAAGGAAGGAAGGAAGGAAGGAAGGAAGGAAGGAAGGAAGGAAGGAAGGAAGGAAGGAAGGCAGGCACTATTACTGGAGCTCCAGTAATTTGTTTCTTGGGATTGTTTCTGCTGTCATATGTTGTCCATGGATTTTCTCAAATTCCTCTGAGAAAATGATATCTCACTCTGGTTGCATTAAATATACATTGATTTTCCATAGTATAATTCCAAATGGAAAGATTTAATTTCAAACAACCTTGTCATCCTTTACCAGGAAAAATATTGAGACTCCTGCCACTCACTGCATCAATCAGGAAAGATGATAGGGAAATTAAAATCCTATTACTACTCGCAGTGATTAGTCTGTATTCCTTCATTAAAGCAGGGAAATGGGCTTGATGTTCTAACTATATAATTCAAAAAGCAATCACTTGTTCTGTTAACTTGTGGGAGATTAAATATGAATTAATATACTGTAGCATCTGATTGCCTTTATTTCTTCCTAGTTTCTGGCACAGCCTTAGCATTTCCTACTTGCTGGACTCCACCAGAGCAAATTGTAGTGCAGTTGTTGAAAAGGAAAAAGCAGTATTATGGAAAAAACAGTAGAGACATTCTGTGTTCATTATAAAGGACCTTCATCCCATTTCTTGGAATTTCTCCTACCTCCCTCCCTTCCCTACCCCCTGCACAGAATGGAGCTCCCAACTTTGAGGAAACTGGGAAACATTTTAGGGCTCAAAGACATGAAAATGGAAATTTGCATTTTTCCATTCTGAGGACAGATATTGAAATCCATTTTAATGTTCTATATTCTCACCAATTTATATTCACTTAGGCATTCTCCCTCTCTTGCTATCTCTCAATTAAACATAACTAAAAATTCAGACAAGCAACTATGAACTCATAGCTGAACTGTCTCAAAAACAAGTGTTTTGTTTATTATGTAGAGAAAGTTCATAAATATTAAATCTGAGCAAAAAGTTGCAAATCTAGTTTTAGAAAGTATGAAGACCCTAAAAAGAAATCTTAACAAAAATGAAAATGAATTTGACCAAAGGTGAATATGATACATGAGATGCTATTTCAAAAAGCAAAAGAATTGCACTGAAAATAGACAATGTTTTGAGCAAAGTGAGAAAGTTGACTGATCAGTTGTAGGTGTGTACTTGCAGGAATTTTTAATTCATTAGAAGCCATTATCTGCTTATTTTTTATGAGTTATTCCTGAGCAGTATCTTGCAACAGATCTTCACTATGGTTTTGTTCACATATCACATCATCATTTTATTTTAAAATAATGTTTACACCCCAGAAATTGCTTCATCTTTAGCTATTTCCTCTTTCTTTTGGTCGCCTTTCGAATTCCCATTATGAAACCGATAAGATTCAGGGTCGGCCCAAACAACCATGGGGAGGAGGCCCAGAAAGAAGGAAATACCTGCCCTTTTTAAGATGTGGTTCCCATGGAAAGAATACAGATACATTGTAGCCAGTGAAAATAATTAGAGTCAAGAATAATTAGTACAAGACTGAAGGAACTTTCATTCATTACTTGCCACAATGCAGGTCATAATAAAATGTAAATCCAGTTCAGTGAAATATTGTAATTTTCTCAATGCAAAAAAATCATAAAGTTAATTAAATTCCCATGACATAATTGAGAGGAAAAATAAACAGTCTTGTACTCATCCTAGAGCAAACAAGTCAAACACAAGGCCCGGGGGCCGGATGCGGCCCACAAAGTGGTTTCATGTGGCCCGTGAAGCCATCCTGAAAACAGTGAGGGAATGGCCTCCACTGCCTTGGCCCTGGCCCAGGCCAGCCGGGAGCCAATGTACAATTTTGTGGTGGCCATCTATGCTGAAACGCATTCAGTCTTAGCTCCACAAGGCCGTCTGGAAACTCCAAGGAACCAGCCCCTGCTGTGTCGGCCTCGCCCCCTGGGGAGGTGTCACCCTTTGTGAGAAATGAAGAAATGGACCATGCCTTGGTGCTTGCCCCGGTCCCACCCCCTTCTGCCAGAGACCCTCAGATCTGTCCCACTCCTGCCCAGGCCCCCACAGGCCCCCTTGACGCAAACAATGTAGAGCTGGCCATGCGCACCCAGTAGGCCACACCCACTCCATCCACGCCCACCCAGTAGGCTGCACCCACCCTGGCCACACACACCCAGCCCCCCTGAGGGCAACCGCAATGCTGATGCGGCCCTCAATGAAATTGAGTTTGACACCCCTGTCCTAGAGGGTAAAAGCAAAGAGATTAAGTATTTTGTTTTAGGAGCATACTTGGTACTAGACAATCCATATGCCGTTGGGTCATCCTTTCAGAGATATCTCCTTACTTAAACAGAAGCAGAATAGCCAGGGCATTTTACCACAGACAAAAAAGCAGTGGGAGTCGAAGTGACTTCTGATTTCCTGCCACCTTCCCCACTGAGTTTCCTTGTTGGAATTTGGGAGGCAACTTCAAAAAAACCCTCCCCTTCCCTTCCCAGCAGGCAAATGGCTACTGCTGGGTAGGGGTTGGAACAAGGGATTGTCAGAGTGGCTGAGAAACTATTCTGAAACAGTAAAAATGAAGATCATTGAACAAAAGGATTTCAACATGTCCAAGTGTTCTTCAAAAGTGAAATAAAAAAGCAAGTTGCAGGAATGGCAATTTCATTAGGTTTGCATAACAACTCCATAACTGGGCAGGGCCATGATTTGTGGTCTAGTTTGGGAATGGTAAGTGATCAGATGAGTGCCTTAAGCATCTGCAAGATTTAATGTACTGATTTTGTCTGTTAGCTCCTAATCACTCAAAGTACAAACAGAGATCTAATTTTGGCCCACCCACTCTGATGTAGGGAAGCATTCTATCTGAAGATCTGTAGAAGGGGAAAGACCAAGAAACACATTCTTTTCTTGGAGGGCAGAATTCCTGAACTATTTTTTTAGTTTTCTCATTCTCCCTCTGGAAAGATGGAGGGTCAATTTCATCTAATATTCCCCCCACATATAAAAAGTATAAATTATGAGTTGCCACCATTATTGCCAATAATTCTTATGTGGAAGAATTCAAGCCTATTTTTACCTTAATTTTTATTCATGCATTATTTAGTAAGGATACTTTGTTGAGATCAACATAAAATCATTAGTCTTGATGTTACAATTATTCATCTTCTGCTCAAATATTCAATATTGGAACCTACCAGATTTAGCCTAAGGAAAAAACCTTGTAGTAATCATTGTGATTCATTAAATAATAATCACAGACAAGCAGAGAATTGCAAGCATTAGTCCTGTTTCAGATCTCAAACTCGCATACATAGAATTGCTAAGTGAGGAAAGCAATTTATTCAAGGTTGAACAGATATCAACAGACAAAGAAGAAAAGTAAATGATCAAAAAAGAAATTTAATATCTTTGTTGTATACTGCCTAGAGTAACTTCTTTGAGATTGACAACCATATAAATATGATATATAGAAAGAAAGAAAGAAAGAAAGGAAGGAAGGAAGGAAGGAAGGAAGGAAGGAAGGAAGGAAGAAAGAAAGAAAGAAAGAAAGAAAGAAAGAAAGAAAGAAAGAAAGAAAGAAAGAAAGAAAGAAAGAAAGCAAGCTTCCTTGGGTGGTTTTGCTTTAAACAGGAGTACACAGAAGAGTAGTCAAAAACAGTCCAAGGTTCAGAGACCCAAATTGGTTTGTCAACCAATCCAAGGTCAAAGTTTCATGAGCAACATTCACAGGAATGACACACCAGACCAGGAAATCACAGTTGTTTCCAAATACAGTCAGAGTCATGTAAGTATTAGTGCAAAATAATCATTGGCACTAGTTATTGAAAATGGTTCTAAGAGGAATCAAGGATAGTATATTGAGCATGAAGACTATTTATGCAATGGCAATGATCTTTAAAATAAGTAAATTTCAACATAATAAATAAGAATAATTCAGCATAAGGGATATTTCATCTTACTGTGTACATGAGTCCCTGTTGCCATACAATAATGGTAATAATATAATGCTTGTATTACTTAGTAGTAATCTATTTTGCATTTTATCTGAAATCACATTTTTCATTTGACTTTCTAATAATATAAACAATATTTTATAATTATTAGCAAATTAGTAGACTCTGTCTCAACTATGTATAAGCTTTTAACCGTTGTGACAGAGACTCAATGAATTTGATCTTTCTGGCCTAGTGTTAAAAGATAAATGTAGTTTTCATTACTATTTTGCTCAGAGACTAAATGGAAACTGTGCTGGATCTTGTTGAGATCTAATATTTCAATTCAATACTACAGGCTATGTAAATAATATCTAGAATTTTATATATTTAGCAAAATGAGGCCTGACAAAATTTATTGTTGCCTCTGCCTTAAGCATTTTCTTCATCAATGCGTTTTTCCCATAATATCCTGTCTGTACTTTATAATTATGCCATATAAGATAAAAACTTGTAAATCATTATGCTAAAGATCCTTCTTATACACTTGAAATCAAAGCAGCACCCATACACAAACAAGGAATAGATAAATTTCTCATTTTTAATTTCTGTTATTTTTCTCTCTCTCACACACACACATACTCACTATGTTTGGCAAAACATTTCAGAAGTAATTTGCTCTTCATTTCTTCCTAGAAAGCAAGAAAGGGGGCACAGTGGCTCAACTGGGTTTGTCAGCTGCAAAGTCAGCAGCCCATGCGAGTAGATAAATAGGTACCACTTTGATGGGAAGCTAACAGTTCTCCATGATGTCATGCTGGCTACAGATCACGGGTGTCTTCAGACAGCGCTGGCTCAATGGCCTTGAAATGGAGAGGAGCACTGCCTCCTATAGTCAACGATAACTAGCAGAATAAAATCTGCAGGGACTCCTTTTTTATTTATTTATTTTTTATTTTTTATTTTTCCAAACTCTCCCCCATACATATACCATGATATTTATCAGATGTTAACATACATTCTTTTTACATTCTTATATATAAGATACTTTTAATAAAATGAAATAAATACATACACATGACTTTTGGTGTTGCTCGCCCATTTCCCTTTTCACTGTGTCCACACTCCTTCTTCTTTACCTTCTTTCTCCCTTTCTTCTCTTTCTTTCCTACTTCCCTCTTCTTCCTCTCCTCTTATCTTTAACTTTAGGGCTGAACGAGAGTGTTGGACCAAGGTCACCTAGCATGGTCTCCTGGTTTCTAGCCTGGTGCCTTTAATATCTGCATGAAATAGCTCTCTATCGGGCATTTTAATATGAGTCTGAGTTTTTTTACAAATGAAAATACATTTTTGTGTTCAGGTACTGATTTATTTTATGGATATTGTACCTACTTTTTCATAATATGCACCTTTTTTGGAAGCGATACTCCTAATATCATTCTTTTATTGGTTTTCTTTAGTCATGTCTGATTTTAATATGTTTTAACATAGAAATAACAGCACGTTTCAAAGAATATATGTGTAAGTTTATTTATTAACATTACTCTATTGTTCCAAAATAACAGATCTGAAATTCTTCCATCAAAATATACAACCTCCACCATGATTATGTGTTAAAATGTTAGATTATGTGAAGGATTACATAATCCTTACATACAAAGGATGTAAAAGATTTTTAAAGAGGTCTCAAGCTCTGACCCCATAGAACCTTGAAAAATTATTATAGATGGCCATATCTTGTGAGCACAAGATAAAAATAAAAGTAAAGTTTTAAACATGAAAAAAAAACTTTGTGAAAAAATTGCAAGCTTTGTATGCTTTTGCAAAATTCCAGATTGGGATATTAGAGGTGGCAGTCATAGTGGCTGAGAGAAGGGAGAAAGAAGATGGTGGTAAGAAAATAGAGGGAAAGGCAGATGAGTCAATGGAATTTGCCACTCTTTTTTAAAAAAATTTTTTTATTGATTTTTCAATTAAAAACAAAAACATAAATCTTTTATCACAATATCAACCAAAAAAATAACACTAATCAATACATTCACGGACGTGTCCGGTGTCCCCCCCCTGCACCCCCCTCTTTCACTTACCACTTACCTCTTTCAATTTGCCACTCTTGAAGTTGTAGAGGTGAGAGAAAAGGATTCACACCAGCTGTATTATACTTCAGACCAAGAATCAAGTAAGCAATATCCCAATCAAGAAACTGCCAAAGAGCCACTAGTAAGCAGCCCAACCAAATAATCTCTAAGAACCCCCTCACCCACACAGACAGGCAAGACACCAGAATATAAACTGACAGCAAACAGCACTCCTTACTAGCATTGATGATATTACTTAGTCAGGGTAATGAAACGTCTGCAAGAAAACAAGCAAGCTCAGAGAGCACCAAGGACCCCCTCGTATTATACTTTCCCTATAGGATCACTCTAAGATCTCTTTAGGATTCCTCTGGATTTTATTTTGTTGTTCCCATTGACATTCATGATATCTCATCTGCAGCATAAGCCAGGGAAGAGGTTTTCACCTCAGCAGATTTTTAAAAATTAAATATAAATGTAATCCTTTTGGGGAGGAATATAAACATAACCAAGCTTGGAATATTTTATTTAAGACTCATCCTGAAACCAATGTGGATTCATATAGAAAGGTAAATATGTAAGCTACTCGGAACTGTAGCTTAATTTTTTCCCAGAAAATTTGATTTAGCACAGTAGAGATGAGCAATTGTATGGCTTTTGGTGTTTTTAGTTTGCTGTTTTAAAATGTGTACTAACTTTGTTATACTTTCACTTAGTACACATTTTGCTAATGTTTGCTGAGAGTGAAATAGAGATTACACAACCTCCAGATTTTTTGATAATGCTAAAAGCTGCGTTGATGAAGTAGGCTGCCCTGTGGGATCAATTTATTTCTGTTTCAAACATAGAATATATTCTCCAAGTCTGCTGAGGCAGAGATGCTTCTCTTCATGTGTCCAAATATCTTTGCCAAACAATCAAAGTAGATCCAAAACAGGAGTAGCATTGTTAACATATTTTAGAGATTTGACTCAATCATATTGCACAATGTAACAAAAAGTGCTTGATATATTATGAGTGTGCTCAGCATGCAGCCCATTAAGGCAAGCATGTGTGTGTGTGTGTGTGTGTGTGTGTGTAGAACATTTCTGCAGCCAATCTTGAACATCTGTGGTTTACTTGGGTGTCACAATTGCTATATTTAATGGAGCTTATAAATCTCTTACTTTAGAATTAGTGCCCATTAATCATTACTGTTATTTTAATATTTGTTATCAAATTCCAATCCTAAAATAAAGAAACAAAATACTATCAAACCTAAATCTTGCACTTGCAAAGTTTTATACAAAGCAAATATAAAAGGAACAGTATAAAGTAAAAATGATATTATATATCACACAATGTTATATGGACTATAATCCTTATTATCTGAACATTTAAAAGCTTTACATTGTTGTTTTTACTTTGTTGTAAGTTGTCTAGAGCAGGGGTCCCCAACCTGGGCTCTGTGGCCCATTACCAGACTGTGGCCTATACACAACTGGGCCATGTGTCTGGCTAGTTGGCGCACACGCAGCCCAATTCACATGAACAGCAGGTCCCCGTGCCCGCAGCTCACACAAATAAAGCTGTGTGTTTGTGCGCGCACCTGCCCTCACACAAAATCATCCTCTCTTTCCACCCTCCCTCCCACACCAGGCAGCCATCCAGAAAGATTGGGAAACACTGGACTAGAGTCACCTCTAAGTAAGATGGATGGCATATAAATTAATACATTAAAAATCTACCTAATATGCACACATAGATAGATACATACACACATATATGGAAAAAAACTCTCTTTATAGAATGCATATATAATTATATATTATTTATGGATGAAATACAGAATCAGAGAACAATGATATGCCTACTTCCCCACAAATGCATCTTTGAGTTAAATCCTTCCAGAATTGATTTGGCCACATTTCTTCATAGATGCAGGATTTTCTCCCCACTCTAAATTTCAATTCAGCAAATAAATTCAAAACATGCCCTGCATAATATGAATTGCTTCATCCAATCAAAGTCGAACTCATAGGCTGAGATGGAGATGAACTGAACATTTGCCCTATTTTCTACTAGCCTTCTCATTTTCACTGCTAGCAGGTGTGAAGTAGGTTGGGACCTATGTGAAATTATAGTTTTAAGGCTGGAACAATATAAAGCAAATGAGACATAAAAAAAAGTCTAAAATAGGAATTCTCCAACCTTAAATTTGTGCAATCCTCCACACAAGTGAAACTAATTAATTAATTAATTTCCTTGATTGGTAGAAGATTTGACAAATGGTTAGACCCATAGGTTCAGACATGTCTCAAAATACATTCCCAGCTTTGTTCCCTGATTAATCTGTGCAACTTCGATCAGCTTTAAAGTTCTTACAGAACACCCACTTTGCTTCTGCAAGCCTGAGCAGCCTAGCTGAGAAATAAATATTTCCAAGAAGATTTGAGAGCTCATGAATATGTTGAATTTCCGCTACTGTAATATTTATAGGCATTTCAGGGGTTATTGCATGTAATGTATTTTTAACTTTGTACTCCATGTGGTGATGCCTGGCAAGTAGAATAAATAATTATATTTCACTCTTTATTTAAATAAATAAAGAGTGAAATATAAATCGGATGAGGGTCTAGGCATAGAATATGAGCCAATGTTAGGTCCGCGAAAATAAATTGAATGGGACTTCGCTCATGGTACCGATGGAACAAAGCATTAAAGTCATTAGTCAGCCACCCTGAGGGAAGTGTTTTCAGCACACATACAGGGACTTGTAGGAGACCAGAGAAGGTTTTAAAAGTGATTTAAGAAGCCTCTTGATGTTTTAAGGAGCCTGTCCAAACAGTGGACCTTTGCTGCATTGGGAACTTCTGCATTTTTAAAACTTTTCTCATTCAGTCAAGCGGACAAGATTATGGGGTTTTCTCCTGAACAAGAACATGCCAGTGATATTCTCATAGCTGAGACGCTGTGTTCCATTGCTCAAACATATCTCCAGGAATCTGCAGCCTTCCCAACTTCCAGGTCCAGACAGGGAATACATCAAGCAGGAACTCTTTGCATAGGGCACTTCAGATGGGAAAGCCTGGGAGTGTGGGGCAGCTAAGGAGGGCAACTGGAGACCTCTCCAAAGGAAGACCGCAGCATGACAGCGCTAAGGCCACTTTACCTCTGTCATCTTACAACGATTCAAGAATTCAACCCTAAAATAAAGAACCTTCATCATGATCTACAAAACATTATAGCTTTCTAGTAAACAAGGGAATCCAATTTGGAAGATATAAAAAAAATTCATCACAATATTAGAAAATGAAATTTTATCATTAAGCATATGAGATGAGGAGAACTTGTTTTGTCAAAAAGTATTCAGTTTTGCATCTAGTTCCAGAATAGATTTCTAAGCAGATTTATGAAGATGGACTATTTTAGTTGAACATTTAATTTGGCCAAGGACACACAAGGAATTTGTCTCCAGTGCAGAAGTTCTTAATCTTCTCTTCTTAGATACCTATAAAGTGATTAGACACACATATAGTGAATTCATAAACACAGAAAGTAACCATAATGATATAGCAAGTAGTTTATAAGTTGTATGTTACTATATACTTTAAACATAAAGCATCTAATGGAGCTTTGTAGCTTTTGTGAACAGTAGAGCTTTCTTCTTACTCATAACTCTCTCGGCACACTTTTACTTGTTATTAAAAACATGTTAAAGTCTTTTATTATTAACTGGCTTGAGGGAACCAGTCAATGCAAATACAATTGGCATAAATCCTGCTGTATTCTGGGGATACTAGGGATTAAATATGCTAACTACCAAACAGAATGATAGCAATTAAAATTAATGAAAAAGTTAGCACATAACACCCACACATACCAATTTGATTCTTTCAACACTTTGCAGCATCTTAGAAATAGCCATTATAGAGGATGTTTTGGAACAGCACAACAGATTTTCAAAACAACTTCAGAGTTTAATTAATATTTCCAAACAAACTGGAAATAGTATTTCTTTAGATTAATCTATAATTATGGGATAGTGAAATAAATGGCTATTGTACAGGGTAGCAAATTACTAATGCAGCCAGTCTTCTGTATATTAAAGCTACATGTGAGAGATTTAGCTCAGCAGTTAAGAGGATGCAGTAATACAATATTTTCAGCTCCACAATATTTTCAAGATATGTCAGCTCTTCGAGGTAATCCAAACAAGAAACCAAAACACTACCTTTATTGTAAGGTTACAGTAACAGAATCTTAAATGTCTGAAAGCACATCTCTCATTTCCTTTCCAGGGAACTAGAAAGAATCTCTTCTGAGATGCTCATCACATCCCCGTTCTTTCTGGGCTGAAATATCTCTTACCTGACTGTTGCCCCAGTTGTGGTTTTTTCTCCTCCTTCTCTCAAGGATATTCCCACAGGCTGTTATGTCATCTTAAAAAAAACAGAAAACTACTACTATTTAGCCCAGGGGTCTTCAAACTTGGCCCTTTTATGACTTGTGGACTTTAACTCCCAGAATTCCTCAGCCAGCATGCCTGGCTGAGGAATTCTGGGAGTTGAAGTCCACAAGTCATAAAAGGGCCAAATTTGAAGACCCCTGATTTAGCCACAAATGCACAAGGACATCCTGGTAAGAGGCAAGGAGTCTCCTTAAAGCAGGTGAAATGAGAATTCATTAACCAAAAAGATGCTCCCATGGACTAGGCTACTTCCAAGGTCCATTCAAACTCTGGGTAGATTCTCAGTCATCCAGGTCATAGTTGTCTCAGAAGTGCTTTTTCAAAAGGCAACTGGACTGTTTTGTTCCTTGAGGAAGAAGAACAAAATGTTTCATTTCTCATCCAAGAAACTTCATCATTTGTGATTGGGGGGGGGGGGTTCTCTGTTCCAATTCTGTTATTTTGTATTCTGTAATTTCCAGAATTACAGAATTACAGAAGCTATCTATCACATTTATATCTACCTTGTCAGTTCTAAGTTGGTTGTTCTACCTATCATTAGTTTGGTCTTCTTAATCTTTAGTTTTAATTCCATTTTTTCACTGTGATCCTTGAGTTTTATTAGAGCTGACAGTTCCTTTTCATTTTCAGCTATCAGGTTACTGTCATCAGCATGGCACAGGTTATTGATGATTATTCCTCCAATTTTAAAATGGTCATCTTCTTCCAGTCCAGCTCCCTTAAAATATATAGGTTGTATAAATAAAGGGACTATGTACAGCAGGGGTGTCAAACTGCTGGCCCACGGGCCGGACGCATCATCCGGAAGCCACGCCCACCCCATTGCCGGCAATGACAAAACCGTCCTGATATGTTGTGCGACATCACATGACATCACGAGTCTGGTATACAGCCTTGTTGAACTTGTTTACCCACCTGGAGTCATTCTGCTTTACATTTTGTCTATACTATGGCTTCCTGACTTATATATTGATTTCTCATGAGGACAATAAGATATTCTGGAATTCCCATTTTTCAAAGCACATTCCACAGCTTAACGTGATTGACAGAATTAAAGTCATTTCTATAATCAATGAAACACATAGTGACTATTTCTCAATTATCCAGAAATATGCTGTTCCTGAAGAAAACTTGTCTTCCTTGACCATTTCTAAACCAGTTTGAACATCTGGTATCTGTTTATCCATGTAGGGATCTAATTTGCATTGGATGATCCTAAGCATTATTTAGCCACCATGTGAAATTACACGCTCTGCTACCTCTCCTTTTGGAATTGTGTGGAAGTTAATATTGTAATGTAGATTTATCTCTTCCAATCGGTTGGCCATGTGTCATTTTCAGGTTTGCTTTGATTAGTCTGTTCCTTGAAATATTTCTGTGTGCATTCCATCAGTTCCTGTAGTCTTCCAACTTGGTAATGACTGATCTAACTTCATCATTCAATACTAGAGGTTCTTGTAAGCAGTGAATATCTTCTAACCTTACAGGAATCTTTAGTACTGGATGATGACTTGAGTGTTGACATCTCTACTGTACAGTATTTCAGTATATCCCTTCTATCTTTTATTTTCTTTGAATCAGTTACTATCTGTCTTTTAGCATACCAACTCCTAAGTTCAGGGATTTTTTTTAAGGATTTTTCTTATTTTTTCATATCTCCTTTGATCTCCTGTGTCTTTATAGATGTTCTTCTTGCCTTTTCTAACAGAAATGTTTGATTAAGTTTCTTCCTTAGATTTTTCTCTTTGGATTCTCTTCTCTGTTTAGCAATGTCCGTTTGTTCTGACCGCCTGTTTGCTCTCCTCTGTTTCTCCATCTTTGTGAGTCTCTTTTCACATTCATCTTGAAAACAATTTTTGTTTTTAACCCCATAGCTCCTCTATTCCCTATCAGTGATGATTCTTGGTTATATCTTTGCACATGGTGTATATATGTAGAAACTGGTTGATTTCCTTCTTCAACTTTGGAACTTGGAATTTGCACCTGAGGACTTGGGAATCTGTTCCACGGTAAGTTCCTGGTCACATCTTTGTTGTTAAAAACTGATTCTTAGAGATTACTTCAACTATTTAAATGTCTTTTTGAAGAAGAATACTAAATATGTATTTAGTATTTAAAATTTTGTATATATCCTCATGATATATACACTCCCAAATTATGTGTTTTCCTCTAATAATTAGCGGGGGGGGGGAGGTTATTGTGCTTTTTTGGGTTTTGAACTTGTTACTGTCTTATTTATTTAAATAAATACTGAGGAATTTGCTCAAAAATATTTTTTTTACCTGAGGAAAATAACACACATTACGCAGAACATACAGTTGCACTTTTTTAAAAGAATAAAAAGCAAAATTAACTTGCTGTTTTTCGACCATGTTCTTGGGATAAATGATCGGAAAGCTGTTTCAGTATTCTATTCATTGTTACTGGTTTTCATGTGTTCTTAATGGCTTCCTATGACAGTAATTCATTTGGCTATATTGTCTGCACAGTTCAAAGAAAGGTCAGAGAGAAAAGGGTAGCTTTTGGGGAGCACAATGCTTATAAAAGAGGGGAAAGAGTCAGAAAAGACTAATAGCAGTACCTAAGTTCTGTTTAATATAGCCCATTTGTTAATATTAGCATATTACAGGTAGTGGCCCAAGGATGAGAAAGAGTGGTTGTTCTTACTAGCGTCCTAGTAAGTTCATTATGAATAAAAAAGCATGGTACTGTCAGCTATTCCACATAGCACTTGGTACACTGGTGAATTTCTGATTATTTGGACATCAACTGTTTCATATTCTAAAATGTATGCTATATTTTTCTTTTTGTTAAGCCACCATCTTCCTGTCCCATATCTTCCAAATTTGTTGGATCAAAACTCTCATTATCCCCCAATAGCTATTGGTTATGATGGGAGATGAAGTTCAACCCATCTGAAGAGCACCAATTCAGAGAAATCTGTCTGTGGCAAAGAGTTGTCTTTACAGTTTGTAAATACTGGAAACTTATTAAAAACGTATTACCATTATTTTTTTTTAAAAAAACTTATTAGTATTATTCAGATGCTGCAGTAGAAATTTAATTTATTCTTAGAACTTTAATTGCTTGACAGACAAGAGAGTGTTACATAAATCAAAGTCAGAATTTGTAGAGCCCTGGTATCATCTTATCTCTTGGAATGGAATGAAGAAAATCAAGATTTTCAAGCTGCAGTCTTTAATAACCAAAGACTTTGATTTCAGACAATTACACTGGATGCCTTCAACGAGCCTTCTCCAGTCTAGCAACCTCCAAGATATCTGGAGGGTGTCAGGTTGGGGAAGGTTCCCTTAGATATTGTTAAAGATCTCTACATTCACGCAATTATGGTGTCATGGTTTGATAGCTGGGAAATCACAGACCAGATCAAGTCAGTGGAATAAAATAAAACATAACGTAAATAACACTAAGTCATTTTTTTCTTATCAAGTGTTAGGCATTCTTGAGGATTTGGCAGGATTTCTTAATCCCTCAAACTCTGGATAATTTATTGTTGGCCATTATGTTCAGCAAAATATTGATATACCAGCTGCACAGTTGGCTTACCAGTGGCAGTCTCCTACTCCCTAATCCGAATCTGTATGTACTGAGACAAGACCCATGCCTGCATATCCCTAACTGTAAATTGGAATAGATTTTATTCCTTTGAACTATGCCCTTCATCTAGATATACTGTGACTTGTTGCTTGATTGCTTTTTAGACCAAAAGTAGTGTATTCCTCTATTTTCTTTACTGGTCATTCTAAAATGGTTTATCTAGCTAGAGTGCTACTAGTTTGATTGAGCCATTATGTTTGTGTTTTTTTCATGAGGGAAAGATAACATATGGAATAGGTTATTAAATAGTTTTCAGATTATTAATGGCTATGTAAACACATTCTTGATAAATATCTACACCATGTATCCTCTGTAATAATTTTCTGTTACCACCACAAGTTAAAAAATAATATTTAAATCTTGTAAGACCCCATATACAATATATCAGCAAGACTACTGTACTTAGATAATTGAGAATACAAAGGGTTCTTTTTTTTTTTCCCCCTAGGCTTCTGTCTGATGTGCAGAGATCCACCACAGGGCAGAATTTTTAGATTTGTTTTAGAAGACAGGATAACGAAGGAGATTTCAGTAAGGCATGAGCAGACTTGCTTTGGGAAGTTGTGGACTTACTTTTGTTTGTGTTTAAATAAGGGCTGGTGGCCATTTGCTAGAGATGCTGTGCATTCTTGGGTAGGAGATTGGACTGGCTAATACCCAATCCTTGCACTCTGTGAAAATGTATGTAGACTGCTAGATTCACTCTGGCACCTACCTCCATTGGTTGGGGCTGGGATATTTGATATTTCATTCAACTGAGATGCTTTTCCCAAAAACAGAATAGCAATGGAGAAAGTTTTTCTCAGTGCTGTCCCACTTGTGAAATATTTTCTTTTGGAGGCAATTTTGGGAGTACCAAAACATCCACATTTTTTGACCGATACTTTTCTTCCTCATTTTAAAATGCAAGCAGTGCCTTGCTGGATTACAAGAACAATAATAAAATCCTCTTTATTATAGATTTCTAGAGAAACTCTGCTTCTTCTTAGGAGCTGTGGTGGCACAGTGGTTAGAATGCAGTACTGTGGGCTAATTCTGCTGACTGCCAACTGCCAGCAGTTCGGCAGTTTGAGTTTCACCAGCTCAAAATTGACTCAGCTTTCCATCCTTCCAAGGTCGGTAAAATGAGGATCCAGATTATTGGGGGCAATATGCTGACACTACAAACTGCTTAGAGTGGGCTGTAAAGCACTGTGGGGCAGTATGTAAGTCTAAATACTATTGCTATTGCTATTCTTCTTCTGTAAGATGATCTCTATTAGCAGCCATTAAGTTAATTCCAGTTGTATGCTTTCCCCTTCGCCCATCAAAGTTTTATAGTAGATTGTGTGAAATTGGGAGAGTTAGTAGAATTGAAGGAGCAAAGGTGAATATCTACTAGTGATTCCATGGCTTTGTCCTCCATGATTCTGGCCAATCCCTTTTTTTCAGTTTTCTAAATTGGTGCCTTCCAGGGAGGCTATGGGAAGCTAGACATCCCTGCCAAAGCAGAACAGTGTTCACAGTGGAGATTGGTGGCTGGATGTTGGATTCTGGCCAGCAAAATCTCTCCAGAAAATTAACAAATTATGAGATTGCCATGGGCAATCGGGCCAGCTGCTCCTCATGAGTAGACTACAGGAACTGAGGTTTTTGCCACTGATTTATGAGTTGAGCAGCTGGGGATTATGGGATATCATCTAAGCTCACACTAGTAGTATGGCCTTCATGGAAAAAAAGCTCAACCAAACCTCATTTCTTAATCACGTTTGGAATTATTTTTTTACTACTTTTGAAATATCAATATCTTTTGGAATGGCAAGCTTTTATCATATTCACTGGGTGAGTCTCCTTCTCTTTAGAAAATAAATTTTACATATAACTTTAAGGACTTAAAACAGCATTTCTTTTGGAATAAACAGCAAAATGGTATTTAGAGTGTTCACTCTGAACAATTAAAAATGGTCCAGATGAATTTGGAATACAAATTTGAAATTAATTATAAAAATCCTCCCCATGGGAAAATGACATTATTTGTGTTGTTTGGAAAAAAGAACATGATACGATGAGACTTTGAAAGTTGGACATTAGAGAGAACTAGAAGAAAATAAATATTAGACATAAATAAGAATGCCTAAATTTAACTTGTTAACAAAGAATGGAGCAAAAATATTTTAATAGTAGATGTCTTGAAAGATAGTTTTTCACAATGTGCTCAGAAATTAATTTTTAAAAAATCTGGTATCATAAAGAGTGTGTTAATGATGTCATAGAAGAGGAACAAGCTATACCAGATAAAACTGAAATTGATTTGAATGTGAATTTAACTATGAGAAGTTACAAGAATTGTAAGGAAAATGATAATATGCTGGACATACAAATGAAACTGGTTGATGTTTTAATACTTTAAGGAAATATACAAAATATCAAATCCAAACAATGATTTGAATAATCTTTTTTACTGGATGTACAAAGGAGATATGTTAAAAGTTTTGAGGGGACAAAAAATTGAAATTAAATCAATTTCTAGGATGTTATTTGAAAGGATTAAGAACCAAGATCGTTAAAAGTACATGGAACAAATATATAGTTGGTTTATTTGATCAAAGTTAAAATAGATATGTAGTTATCTCCAGTAATCCTTAATGGACTTTTGCTGGTAAGGAATGTATTGTGAAGCTTTTGGATCTTGTTTATAGTTAAAAGATGAGACGTGAGAGAAAGACAGCATTTGTTGTATTTTAATTGAGGATGATAAGTTACTAAAATTATACTTATGATGAAGGGGAAAGTTACTTCTTTTTTCTTTTCTAAACTTTTAATTTTTCTTTTTATTCTTTTTTTGTCATTTGTATTAGTTTTTTTATTTATTCTACTTCTACTCTAATAGAATTATTACTAAAAGAAAAATAACTGATGCCCATTGCCTCTTTTTAAACTATCCAAGTTGGCAGCTATCATAACTTTCCAAAAATTTGAATATGCCCTGAATTAAGAAGCACTTGCTTTTCTCTCTCCTGCATCTCTCACCACTTGGCTTCAAAGGTTCAGCTTAAGATTTCTGAGAGAAAAATCTATCATCTCCATGTCATTTATGATTTTAAAACTTCCATGTCTTCCTTCTTCCCCTTTTTCTATACTAAAATATTTCTAATATTATATCTCTTGTTAATAAACCAGTTACTATGGGTTTTTTTCCCCATTATTTTGGCCACCCTGTATTCTGTTTATTTGCTTTCTTGCCTGTGTGCCACTTCAGCCATACAATTCTGAACATATATTTCACATGCAGTAATATGATTAAAATATGATTAAGAATAAAGGTAGCAGAATAAACCAATCACATAATATCTAGCAGTACTGAGAATATAGGACAGCAGTCATTTACTCTGTCACTATAGAAGGGATCATAAACTCCAATCAGACTCCCAAAGTCTTCTGAAACAGCCAGATCTCAACAGGCAATCTAATCTCCAGGTAACGGGGAGAAGAGTAACAAAGAAGGCCAGCCCCATGTTCTCACTGGCAGTACTCCCTAAGAACAGACATTCCTTGTAGATTTTATCAGAGGAGTAGGTGGTGACACAGATACTCAGGACCTGAGCCATGAAGGACTTTACAGCTGACAACTATCAGTTTGAATTTCACCTGGAAATCAAATGGTACCCAGTTGATTCTCAAAATGGTAATGTTACATGGCCAAAATAAGTAGCACCTGTAAACTGTACAAGTGAACAACTGTACTCAAGCTGCTGCATTTTGGAATAGCTGTAGCTTCTGGGTAGACATAAGAGCACTCCCACGTATGGTGCATTCCAATAGTCCAGCTGAGAGGTGACCAAGGCATGAGAGGATCGTGACAAAGGCTTCCTGATCCAGGAATGTTTGAAACTGGTGCATAAGATGGAGTTCTGCTGTGCATAATTTATTAACCCAGACACTATTGGGGGAGTTTAGGCCAAGTGTAGCTAGACTGATATGATATCAGCATAACAGCATCCATCCATATTTAAACTGCAGTTGCATTTTCTTTCAAAGTGAAGTGGATTAAATTATGCTATATTAAATTAAATTATGCTGAATTTTAATTTTAACCACAATCTACTCTATTACCCTGAGTTTCTCTCAGAGCACTTTCTAATCAGATGATAAGCTACTACCAGTTAGTGCTGCTGGGAGACAATCTGCACTCCTACATGTTCTCCAAACTCCCCCAGAAATCTTCAGGGATTTCACGAATATGCTTATATTCATTTTGATTGATGCTTTTCTAAGTATATAGTTAAGGGCCTGGTGAGTTATTGACTCAACATTTCGAAGAGATATTTGAGAGGGTGTGACTAAATGTATTTTAATTGCAAACACATAGAAATTAAATGCAATTAAAGCATATTTTAATCTAAATAATGCAATTGCAATTAAACTGCAGTTTAAATAATGATATGCGCCTTATGTAAATATTAGCAGAGGTAAACTGTTGTCTGTAATAGATGGTATACACTGCGTAGAAGATACTAAAGAAACTGTGGCATTTGATTTATTTCTCAAAAAAGTTTTTCCTATTTCCTTTCTGAAATGCATCCATATCTTTAATTCCTAGTGCAAAGCAAACATCATTAGATGATGTCATTGGTTTTTACATGATGGTACTGTAAATGGTTCACACATCTTCTGTAAAAAGCTTTTCAAAAATTGTTTAAACAGGGAAATTTTGTAAGTGATACCAAACCATTTACAAGATTTAATTTTACAGATCCACCGAGGTAGTCCACCCAATTCTGATGCCTACAATGGATTACCCATTTTAGGTGACTGAAAGTCAATTTTGGTATAGGCAAAAACTATAATGGGCAGAACAGGGTGAAAAATGGATATAACTCTGTTTTTGTAGTTTTGTGGAATGAGATATTCCTGCTATTGTCCCACATTTCCATATGTTTTCCACCTCAAAATGATGGGATATTGTGCTGCTGAATTTTGGCATCAAAGATCACCCAAACAGTAGCATGTAGACCACACTTGGAAAACTGCATCCAGTTCTGGTCACCACAATGTAAAAAAGATATTGAGACTCTGGAAAGAGTGCAGAAAAGAGCAGCAAGGATGATAAAGGGGCTAAAGGCTAAACATATGAAGAATGGTTGATGATGATTAAAAAGAAGTGTCTAGGACAACTCACTACAGCCAGCACACCACGGCATCTAAATTATTGTAACTCTTGTATGTATTTCTCAATTGACTTTTATTATTATTGGCCATTGTTCAGTTGAAATTAATTTAACTTTTGTATTTGTTGAATTGTCCTGTAGCGAGTTATCCCATTTTGGTTGGGGAAGATTCCTGGACATTCTTTGAATGGCAAGGGTGACACACAAGCAAGAACTGGAATGTATAAAACCAAACATATCACTGGAAGGCAAAATCACAAAATTCCACCTTAGTTATTTCTGCCTTCAATGCAATCAAACTCATAAGAAAATGCAATTATGCTCAGAATGGTCAGTGTAAAAGGAAATGAGTCACCCAAAACCACAGTGGCTGGTATACCAAAGCTGACACTAGCCAGAACATAAAACAACTGAAAGAAGCCATAGAAGATCAGAAAATATAGAGAGAGCTGGTCCATAGAATTGCCAAGAATCTATCATGATTGAACAGATAACATCATTACATGCCATCGTTCAACCATTGGATAAATATCATCTAATGTAAAAATGGAATCATTCATCACAGTAAAGCATTGAATTTTTTTTTGTCATTGTTTACAAAAATGTATCTGATCTAAGTTGCAGAAAATTCAGATAAGTACTAGATGGTAGGGGAAATGGATTTCTCTTTGTTGTCATTTAATGGTTTCATCTGATCTGATGGTCTTGGTCTCACAATTCATGTAGCCAGTGCTTTTTTTGTAAAAAAAAAAAAAAAAAAAAAAAGGTGCTGGAACTCACACATGTCATACAACCCACCTTGCCTACCCTACAAGGTTCCATCCAAAAAAGGTGCCAGAACTCCGTTCTGGGTGTTCTATGACAAAAAAAGCCCTGCATGTAGCTGTGACTTTTAATGTTTTGGCATTTATTCTAGTTTAATTTAAAGGTATTTATCAACTGCTTTGTTTTCAAACAGCAGATCAAAGTTCTTGGTAGACAGTTCTGAATCATGAAAGAAACATCCATGTTAGTAAATATAAATCTACAAAAGATAGTTCAACTAAGATTATGATAGAATGAACTTATGTTTCACTTTTCACATATTTTTCCACAACTTCAAAAAAGGTTGCTGATAGCTTTGTATCTGAGACAATATAATATTATACATGATGTGGAATAACCACAAACTCATTTTTTTCAAAAAAAATAAACACAAGCATAGGGTACCCCAAACTGAATATAGCAGTTTATCCTTCCTTCCCCCTCACTAAAGTATTGATTGAATTTAGAATATAATAGAGCAGGAAGGGACCTTGGAGGTCTTCTAGTCCAGCCCCCTGCTTAAGCAGGAGAACCTATACCATCTCAGATAAGTGACTGTCCAGTCTCTTCTTAAAAACCTCCAGTAATGGAGTGCCCACGATTTCTGAAGGCAAGCTGTTCCACTGGTTAATTGTCCTCACTGTTAGGAACTTTCTCCTTAATTCCAGGTTGCTTCTCTCTCTGATCAGTTTCCAATCATTGTTTCTTGTCCTGCCCTCTGGTGCTTTGGAGAATAATTTGACCCCCTCTTCTTTGTGGCAGCCTCTCAAATACTGGAATACTGCTATCATGTCACCCTTATTTCTTCTTTTCTTTAGACTAGCCAAATCCAAGTCCTGTAGCCATTCTTCATATATTTTAGTCTCCAGGCGTTTGATCACTTTAGTTGCTCTTCTCCGAATTTACAGTCTCTTAGTCTCTCTCCCTCTCCCTCTCTCTCTCTCTTTAGTGATGAAAACAACTGAAGATAATTGAAATTTGAATTAGCATTATGTTCTTCTGGTCCATTTCACTAGGGCATTTGAGGTCCAATTCATTAGTCCATTTCATCTCTGGTCCATTTCATTGAGAGCATAAGACCATTTCAATAAAGCTTTAGTCTAGGACTTAACATGTGCAGAGGTTCTGAGATGAAAAGAAAATATATTTTGGTGAAATAGATAAAAATGCATTTCATCTGTCTTATGGTATACTAACTTCCTAAAACATGAAGGAAAAAGAAAAAAATCTAGGCCTTTAAGAGCTTGCCCTTCCATTCACATTTTCAACACCTGGCTAAGGGAGGCTTTGGTGTTACAAAGGCTGATGACAGATCCTTACAGAAGCATTCTGTGTGGTGCTGCCTGCCTGTCTGTTCGCACACTGCTATTTTGTAAAAGTAGAATTGCTTTACAGCTTGCTTGTTTTCAGAACCAGAAACACATCCTTTTGAACTTAAACCCATGAACTGCAACCTCGTATTAGTCAACTCCCTGTGAGTGTGACAAGGAGTTTGGAGGGAAAATGATATTTTCAATAGGTAAATCAGCTTTGTGGTTCTTTATGAAGAAGTGTTTTTGCCTCTTTGGCTTGGAAAACTAGAGGGGAATGACAGGATGTTCTGGATTTCAACAATTAAAGAGTGTAATTAAGATAAATGAGTCTGATATCATGGACATTGGCAAGTAGGATTTGTTGACACCTCTCCTCCCTTCTCTGTTTTCATTTTCAAGAAAGATCTTGTTTCTAGCTCTTCTAGAACCTGTTACAAACTATATTAGTCATTAATTCACATACTTTTATAAGAAAGGCCTGTAGCTGTCTTTCAGTAAAGAACTGTGCTTGTTTTGAGTCCCTAAATATTTTAAAGAAATATCCATTATTTAACATGTAGTTAAATAATTTGAATTATGTCAGCTTTACAAGATAATCTAATATCATTATGTCATGGGGGGAATGGGGGAAGAATTTATAATACGTCATCCTGCATCTTGCATTGCATATATCACAGGTGTCAAACTCACCACGTCACATGACATGTCACCACGTATCACGACTTTTTTCACATTGCCGGACCTGGGGTGGACGCGGCCTTCACATGATGCAACCAGCCTACGGAATGGCAGCTTGGCACCCTTGGCATATATAATGTAGTTGTGGGGGGGAGAGAATGTTCACAACAAACTATCCACATCTCTCATTTCATTCTATCCCAGTGCCTTCTTTATGGCTTTCCATAATAGGCAGGATCTCCCAGATCACTGGGAAAGGAGGATCTAGTCTCATAGGGATCTATTTTATTTTTGAAGGAATGCAGTGGAGGGGGACTGAAGTAGCAAAGCAATTGAAGTGATTGTAGTGTTCTCAGGAGGTTTCTAGAGCAGGCCTTAGTACCTATAGTTTTCTAGGTCTGTGCAGAGTTTTGAAGGTGTACTTGACAAATATTCCATATTCCTACTTTTCTTCTTTGAACAAATATGGTTCTCTCCTTGTACATTTGCTTTTCTGGAAATAAACAAATGGTGAAGCAACCTTGTTGGTTACAGCATCACCTCTATGGTCAAAAGTATCTTATTGATCCACCTTAAAGGGACTTTAAGAAGCTTTAAGGAATTTAGATCTATGAAAGGTAATCTTAAAACTCTCAGCTATGTTCCTTTACTGTTCTGCATAATTTCAATATTAAAATACTATGTTGGGCTGACAGTACAAAATATGTAGGTTTCTGATACATAAGAAAAATAAGATTCGCAAATGAGTGGAAAATGTATCTCTTCAGCCAGGTCTCAAAAATTAACAATTATACTGTTTATATCCTGAGTGTTTGGCCTTTATAACTTGGGCACATGCTTTGGTTCTATTATCCCAAATGCTGCCTTGAGTATTCCATTTGAACTGAAATGCAGATGAAAAATAAATGAATAGATAAAAAGTATTTAATTAAGATAATGTATGGAGCATAGTCTTAGATATCACTGGAAACTAGTAGGTTGATTGGTGTTCCATTAATTTATTTATTGAAGCTAATGATACAGGTCAGATATATTCAGTTACAACTCCTTAAAATAAGACATTCTGCAAGGTATATTAATGCATACTTCAAGACAATTGTACACATGCATCATTATTGGGGTACATGGTTAAAACATTATGAAATATACCATAATGTTAATTATGCTTATTAAAAATTTCCATTTCTTCCTTCTCATCGAGTGGTGTAAATGGTGTCCTGTAAGATAATTAGATAAGTATAAACATCTTCTCTTTTTCTTCAAAAATAATCTAATTCCTGAACATGAGGAAGGAAGCTAACGAGTAAGTGCTGGGAGACAGTAGGAAGAGGAAGAGTACCCTGAGAAGTTTTGCTATTCTAGAACAATAACTATGTTAGTAGAGACACTTGAAATTAAAGTCCAACAACATTTGGAAGTTTCAGGTGACAATAAGAAACAAACTTTCAAATAGAAAGTTGACCAAGTCCCATAACTCTATCCTTAGAATGATCTCTTTTTCCCTTGTATTTTTACTTTAACTTTAGATTAAAGTACACTGAAGTGTACAAAGCAAATATAAATCAAGTAGTACAGAAATATCTGCCTTCTATTTTTTAGCTTTGCATCTTAGTTCATTACATTTCAAAAGAGCCATTCCTTTAACCACTCAACCATTTAATGATGGTTTCTGCTTAAATCAATTCCTGGAGGGTAAATATTTTAGTTTCTTAATAGTCTTAGATTACCAATTTGGAGCTTATTTTTTGTGAACAAAGTTTTAGTTGATCATTCGAAAAACCCATCGGGTGATCTTATACCAAATAAATGACTCTCAGCCTAAACCACAGCAGCAGAGCATTATAGAGAAAATAAAATGGGTCAGAAGAGGTCCATGTGGACCTCCTGGAGCTTCTCAGAGGAAAAGGAGGGTTGTATAAATAATGAATAATGGGGGAATCTTGAAAACCAAAGAACTTGAATTTCCATATAAATAAGCAATGCTCCCCTGAAGAAAGACTAGTTCACAGTGTTTCAAAATTGGGACCATGCCAAATCCTGGGCAGTTTCAGAGGAAAGAAACCATCATCCATGGAGATACTGAAGAGTTGAATGGAAAGAAGAAAATTCACAGAGGAATTTAAGTTTCAGACACCATCTATAATTTAGTGCACTCGTGATGTTTTTGCTGTATTAACAAACAAGCTTGTCAGGATTGCAAATATTAGACTGGATGTTCATTAAAACCAGTCTCTGGGAATTGTTTCATTCACGCTCTTCCTCCTGTACAATATAATGAATTTTTTGACTTTGAAAGTGAGCTGTTGTGGCCTAAAGTAACAAATCAGTTTTGGAATGCATGCTGTCTGTTGTAAATGATTTGGTGGTAATAAATTTTCTGTTACAAAGCAATAGGCAGAGTTTTCATAATGTTGAAAAGTTTGGACTTGTCTTGAAGTGAACAGTGTCACTAAAGCAATGCTCTGGTTCCAACTATTTGTTATTATAAAAGGTGAACTTTTTTTGTCCTTAAGGTAGAATCCTCATCAAATTTCATTCTTTGCAGTAACATGTTTTATTTCATTTGTAGAACAAATTTTTAAAAATCCAGGTTTGTTGAGTTTTTGTTGTAGTCTTTAATGTAAACCACCTCTGGCTAGTTTGTAAAGTAGATTTCTTATTAATGAATAAATCAATGTGTGGTTAATGCTAGCATATGGGGTTTTTTAATTCCTTTGTTATTTAGCTATCTTGTTATAATCATTATGCAAGCAAAATGAAAATTCTTCAAATATATATTTGTGGATTGATAGTTTTTACTACTATTGAAATTATTTGAACCTTATTTTAAAATTATTTTTTCCAAAATGGTTTATAAAAGAATATCATAAATAGTTAACAACAAAACAAAGATTAATAATAACAAATAAACACAAACATAAATGTATGACTGTTACTGCTTTGCCCTTAAGACAGGGATTATTATTCTAATTTCTGGAATCTCCTGACTTCCAACTTTTGCTATTGCTGAAGCACCCAATCTTCTCTTCTCTTCTCTTCTCTTCTCTTCTCTTTTCTTTTCTTCTCTTCTCTTCTCTTCTCTTCCCGTCCCTTCCCTTTCCTTCCCTTTCCTTCCCTCCTCTTTTCTCCTCTCCTCTCTTCTCCTCCCTTCCCTTCCCTTCCTTTCTCTCACCTCTTTTCTTCATCACTGTTTAAGTTATGCAATCATGCACATTAAGCATAAGAACATAATAAATATGTAAATAGCTAGTTTATAGAAGAGTAAAAGCTATTAGTTACCAGGAATGAAAATTCTTCAATAATATTCAAGCACCTGAACCAGTTGCATTTCTTTATTGACTTTTTTTCCTCAGCAAGCCTAAGACTTTAGGGTAAGAAAGCCTATTGGAAGAATTTGATATGTCTTAATTATAAACAAGTCAGAAATTCTCTTTAAATTTCTTTGCCTATAGAACAATCAGACTCCTGTGGCTATTCCTGATAAACACATAGAGACAGAAGTTCCCTGAGGTTGGGCTCCAGCATGAGTCCAAAAGTTGGGAGGCTAAATCTCTGGTCCAGTTGCCAATTCAGACTGGATCTTGCAACATTTTCCTAGGTCATGTATATTTGCCTTCATTCATAACAGATGCAGGCAGCTAGTGCTTCAACAGTTCAATTTTGGGAATCCTTTACAGCACGCAAGGGGTCCACTTATGAACAACTATGCTTCTTACACCAATGCCGTTGGGAAGGGGTCTTTCCATGCAGCCTACGATACCAACCACTAGTCAGCTCAGAAATGGGTAGATGCACGACAAAACCATTCAGCAAATTATGTTAGAGGTATTAATCAATGATTGCCATTTACAACTGGGCAAGAATAAAGCAGCTATTAAAATACATAAGGGGCATTGTCTATCACAACTTGAAGAAGAACTAGTCACTCACCTAGAGAATGTCATTAGGATCCTTGTGAAACAAAGACAGATGAGAAAAAGGAAATTGTTGGCTAAAGCTAAAGCCATGCTCACAAACCTGTGTGAATTTGGTCCATAATTTATTGAATAAACAATTAAGCCACACAGGAATTACAAATAATTAAACATGATGAGGGGTTTAACACATGAGATGCCACACCAAGAGAATTCTTAGCAGCGTTAGAATCTATATTGAACAGAAAGAAATAGAAGAGCCAGAAAAACAGTATTGGAAATGCTGGTTACCCATAAATCAAACAATATGTTCAACCCAATGGAGAGACATCCCATGAAAGTCCTGAAACAAGATCAGGTCGTTACTATTTTACCACTCAACAGTGGTGATGAACTGCATAGATTATGAAATGAAGGCATTTGCCCTGCTCAATGATTCCTCAGCATAGAGACCAGTAAAACCATCAGGGATGAGAACAATGGTTATATAATTGAATGCTTATCTCAGTCAACTTAAACAAAACAACTGTATAATGGTAGAAAACATGATAGGAACAGATGCTGTCCCAGCGAGATTTTACGGACTCCCCAAGATACACAGAGTAGGGGTTCCCCTCAGACCTATTGGGCACATAGAGAGAAAAATTCCCTGAGAATGGGCTCCAGCACGAATCCGAAAGCTTGGAAGATTAAATCTCTGGTCCTGGTGTCCAGCTCAGATTCGATCCTGCAACATTAACCTGGGATACATACATTTGCCTTCATTTGTAACAGTTATTCAGATCGTAGATGAACAAATTCCAGCCTGAATATAGATTTCAAATATTTTATATCAAATCGTATGCTTTTTCCTAAGAGGAAAGTATATACAGTAAATATAAACAATTACACTTCATTTATCTAAATAATTTAATGTTGTGCATTGTTAAAGTTAACAATATTTGAAAATGTCTTTTCTGTTTGAACTGAATCGTACCTATGATTTCTTTCTGAAATAGCTGTTTTTTCTGTCTCCCTGTATCCATAATTTCCATAGATAGATTGCTTATTGGCATGAAAACAAGTTTGCACCAAATACCTCCCATTCCATTCTTTTCTGCACACACACACACTATAACACTTGACGCTTGACTTTTTAACTTAACTTCCCAATATGCTTTAAAATCACTTGTTATCAAATGGTCTTAAATCAAGCTGGTATGCAAAGCCTATCCCACATGGTAGAGAAGAGGTTCTATAATATGACAAGGAGATGCAAAAGACATTTTTACTATTGCAACATTTCAAGATAGCACATGTTACAGTTTGGCAGGATAACTTTAGTGGGTGTAATATATAGCCATCTGAATGATTAATGAAAATTTATAAACTGTACTGAAGTAAGCATGAAGGCCACAAAATTGCCTAATACAATTCATGATAACTGCCAAAAATGTATCTAGGACATTATCAATATTTTTGGACATATAAGAGCTCTTCATGGAAATGGTGGCCCAGGTTAAAAACTAGATTATATAATTTCAGTTACCCCAGAGCTACATGCTGTTGTGATTCTGCTCTTCAATAAACTACAATCTTCTTTCTAAAGCAATCTCCATTTTGTTTATTCCCAGCTTGGACTGTACCCTGATGAAGATTTTTCTTTCAACAATAGTAAGAACTGATAACAAACAAAAATAGAACAAAAAATACATAGAAAGAGATAAATAAAAGAAATACCTAAAAGTGCAAAATGATGGTAAGATAAGGAGTTTCTGAACTTCTTCAGAGCGATTAAAAGCATAATTATATTTTAACTTTTCTCTCTAAATTTACATTATGAATCTCTTCTTTCTATAATCCATCCTGACTAATCATCAAAGCCATATTCTTAATTTCTTTCTTTTTATGCAAAAAGTTCATAATGGATTTCCAGTCACCAATAAATGTAGATATTGTATTTTCACTAACCAAACAAATCAATTTAACCATTTCAGCAAGTTTTGTCATCTTCCAACCATTCCTTCATTTTAGTATTGTTAAATCCTTCCATCTTTGTGCATACAATACTCTCGTTGTATTTTTCACATAATGTGATATGGAAAGAAATATAAAAAGGACATATTAAGATGGGTGCAACAATTATCACTGGTGGAGAGAATTTCTGTGATAAAGATGAATGTTCTGCCTAAAATGATGATTTTGTTTCAGACAATACCTGTTTTGACAATTGATATACCATTTAAACTATAATAAAAAGTTATATCTAAATATGTATGGCAAGGGAAGTTCTGAATCTGAAATTTCAATTAATAACCTTCCCTCCAAAGTTCATATCTCCCAAAGCTATAAACAGAAAGTCCAGTTCAAATTGTCACAGGCCTTTTCTGTATCTAAGAAAATCAATGCAGTTGTTTTTTCATTACGTTGCTCCAAATATTCCAAAATGTCCAACACATTTCTAATATTAACCCTTAATGGTCTTTTAGGGGGAAAATCCACATTGTTTTCCATGAATAAATTCTTGCAAAATAATTTCAATCTCTCAGTCAAAATTACTGTAAACAATTTATAGTTATTTTTCAATAATCGTATTAGCCAACAGGTTTTTTTTTGTTAAAGTCAAATATTGGCCTTCTTTAGGTATTAATGTTAATTAATGCTATGTTAGTCTCTTTCCAGCTATCCAGTATCTTTCCCTTCTGTAAAGTAGAATTTATTATATTTTGTAAAGATTGTAAAGATCACCCTTAAAACATTTGTAATGAGAAGCTGGTAAACCATCTGATCCCGGCTCCTTTTCTGTTTTTGTCTTTTTTTATAGCTTCACAAGCTTGCCTTATTTTTATAGGCCTGTTCATAATTTATCTTTGTTTCTCTGTAATCTTAATATGAGATCCAGTTTGGTGTAATGGTTAAGGCATTGGGCTAAAAACCAGGAGACCAGGAATTTTAGTCTCGCCTTTGTCACAAAGTCAGCTGGGTGACGTTTGGCCAGTCTCTCTCTCTCTCTCTCTCTCTCTCTCTCTCTCTCTCTCTCTCTCTCTCTCTCTCTCTGCCCTAGGAAAGAGGCAATGGCAGACCACATCTGAAAAGCCTTGTCAAGAAAATTGCAGTGACTTGTCCTGGCAGGCTTCAAGAATAGGTCACAATTGAATGGTGAAAAAAATAATAATAATATTGTTTTCTCGTCTTTTTCTTTTCTTTTCATAATTTGTATGCCAACCATTTGCAATTTGCCAAACTGATCTGCAAACTTTTTTTAAAAAAAATTATTTTCCTTTCTGTTACTGTTAGCACAGACAATTGCTGGCTGTAGAAGCTTAATTTTTTGAGCAATATTTATAGCTCAGGAAATTTCTTATTTGTGTATCGGTTTTGTTACTGAATGAGGGAACTAATGAGTTCCCTAATATCTTCCCTCTAATACAGACATGTCAAACACAAGGCCCGGGGGCCGAATGCAGCCCGCGAAGTGGTTTCATGTGGCCTGCGAAGCCATCCTGGAAACAGTGAGGGAACGGCCCCCGCTGCCTTGGCCCTGGCCCAGTCCGGCCGGGAGCCAATGTACAATTTTGTGGTGGTTATCTATGCTGAAACGCATTCAGTCTTAGCTCCACAAGGATGTCTGGGAACAGCGAGGAACCAGCCCTGCCGTGTCGGCCCCATCCCCTGGGTGCATGCTGGGGAAGTGTCACCCTTTGTGAGGAATGAAGAAATGCACCATTGCCTGGAAATGCCAGCAAATGGTCCTCACCTACTTCATATATCCAGCTTGATGGGCTCTGGGGGAGGGGTTTCATCAGGCAGCGGGGCACTTTCCTCACAGTGCCAAGAGGCTGAGCCAGGTGGCACAAATCCAAAAAGAAATGCAAGGCCGCCCAGCTCCCAGCCTGCTTGAGGGCAAGGCTGGCCCGCTCCACCATCCAGCCCCCCCACATAGCCTGAGAGGAACAGTGAGGCTCCTCCAGTGGAGCATGCCTTGGCACTTGCCCTGGTCCCACCCCCCTACTGCCAGAGACCCTCAGATCTGTCCCACTCCTGCCCAGGCCCCCACAGGCACCCTTGATGTGAATGATGTAGAGCTGGCCACGCCCACCCAATAGGCCACACCCATTCCATCCACGCCCACCCAGTAGGACGTACCCACCCTGGCCACATCCACCAGCCCCCCCCCCGAGGGCAACCACAATGCTGATGCGGCCCTCAATAAAACTGAGTTTGACACTCCTGCTCTAATCTTTTTCTTCAAGATTTAATTGGCAACTCTTGGAGATTCTCAGCTGCAATTGCTTAAGGTGATAGCTTTACATTCCTAATCAACCCACATCAAGGCTAACAGGGTGAGACAGACAGACCGATATATAGCTATACACACATGCTCATTTATACATAATATTCATCTGACAGCCAAAATATTATTCTAATTATAATTGTAGATGATAATTGCCAATTAAGGTTATCACATTAATGAAAGTACATTGCAGTACATTAGAAAGTAATAACCCTATGGAATGTTGAAGTATTAGTTACTTAAATTAGTTACATATCTAGGTATTCTAAAAAAAAATAAGTTGAACTATTTTTTCTGTAACAAATTTATGGTGATTAATACTGCCAGAGAATAAATCTAGGCTTTGTTGCTTCTTTCTTTTGGCTGTTTTCAGAAAGCAGTTTGCCTACCTATTTAATAAGCATTTGTTCTTCATGCTGATTTTATTTATTTATTTATTTATTTATTCAATTTCTAAGGCCACCTATCTCAGCCAAGTGATTCTAATCAGCTTACAATTCTTAAACTATAAAACAGTTAAGACAATTAAAAATGAGAAAAATATACAGCAGCCAAGAGAGTTAATCAACTAACAGTAAAGCCAAGAAACAGGGCCTTAACCCATTCAGGAACCAGGTACTCAGCCATTTTTTAAAGCCTTACAAAGGGCCAACTGGTTTGGGTCTGACTGGTCAGTAGGGTTATGTCAGCCCAAAAATTCCCTTGTTCTGTTGTAATACTGTTTGATCTCATGGATTGTAGTTTGTAGCCCTTCTCATTAGTTATAATATCACTGCATGATCCTTCTGAGCTAATGTGCCAAGAAAAAAGGAAAGGCATTCTCTCTAGGGTAGGAGAAATGTGATGGCAGAACAGGAAGAAAAAAATAAAGGTCCCATAGCATCAGTTTCTTTTTAAAATATTTTATTGCCCAAAGAATTGTTCAGGCCTCTAAATCTGAAAAATGTATTGCCATCCTAAATAAACCACAGCTCTATTGTAATTTAAAAATGCACATCTTTATGGAGCATCAAGTCAATGTCAACTCTTAGTGACCACATAGATATACATTCTTTAGGAGAGTTTATCCCCAACCTGGCCTTTCATGTCTTCCAATGGTACACCTATTGCCATTGCCATTCCAGTTCCAATTCCATTCCAATTTAGTCCATCCATCTTACTGATGGTCATCTTCTTCTCCACCTTTCCAGCATTAAAGATATTTCCAAAGAATTAGGTACTTGCATAATGTGTTTCAATAAATCACACATATGCATGCAAATAACAAGGCATATGACTGAATTTATGAAAATGATATCTTCAAATATCTTTTTACACCATTGGTTCTTAACTTTTCATATCTTAAGTCCCACCAGGCAATTAAAAGAAACTGGATTCCAGCATGATCAAAACAAAAGGCCTTTTTCCCCAAGAAGAGTATTTAAATTTATTATTACTGTGTTAATATATTGATATTTAATATATTACTTGGTTAATTAAAGTTTCAGTGACTTAAATTAATTAACATTTCATTGACTTAGATTTCTTCTGAATTTCACTTGTGATACAGATACTAATAAGAAAAAAAATAATTGTCCTACATTACAGGCTTCTACAGCATCCAGTGCAAAGGATGCTATGGCTGGTATGCCTACATTTATGGAGATTTCATACAATTCCACTAAAGTGAAGGGTAATTAAATATGGCTATTTGCATGGATATGGGTAGTAAGGTCATATAAAAGTAATGGGTTTGTAGCTAGATGTATGGTTTGAAGTATCATCCGTGCACAGAGTGTACTCTATCTAGAAAGCCAGAAACACAGTTCAAGGTTGTCCTGATAGTTCCAGTGAAATGCCTAAGAGAACTTTCACTAACTTTTATTGGTTCACCAACTGCAAATCTAATTTAATTATATTACTGCAATATTTTCTGTTTGGAACTGTCTTTAAAGGTGCTTTCACAACCTTCAGCCAGTAAAATATGCTGCTGACAGGTTGGCCATTTAGAGCATATTTGCACTTTTAGAAATTGCTTGTAAGTATGGATTACCAACCTTTATGGGAGGGCAGAAATGGTTGGGATCATCTTTTATTCATCCCAAGCCCACCACAAATATGATCCTACTCAATATATTGAAAGCAGCATTGTACTGGCTCAAGCATTGTTGCCCAGTTGGCCTGTTGCACTTTACTTTCTGCTAGATATAATCCTACATTTTGATAGGTTCCTGTGCTCAGTAGGAGAAAGCATTCTCACATGGGTCAACAGTTGCCTTCATGCTGTTCTCCAACCTCTTCTTTTCGGTTATAGTTGCTAATAGTCTTGAGTACTGCAATGGTTATAATATGTGTCTGATATGGGAAGGATCACTGGTTTGAAACCTAAGAGAAACAAAGAAACAAGAAAAATATTATTTATCTTTCCCTGAGCTGGTCACTTTCCCCCTGGACATCTTTTCAACAAGTTCATTGGTGCACTATTGAATTGCAGCAACTTCCTCCCCCCCCCCCCAGTGCAGATAGCCAAATCAATAAGTCTTTTGCAGTATTTGCTCATTTGGGATACTTGAAAGCTGGGATTAAATCATTCCACCTTAATTGCCAAGAAAATCAATGAAAAGATGCACCGGTGAACTTAAGACTTGGAAAGAAGGGAATCCTCTATAACAATGATGGCGAACCTTTTAGAGACCGAGTGCCCAAAAACTGACCCCGCCCCTGCTTCACCCCCTGGGTAGTTTCTAGCCTCCTGGTTTCTCCTCCTTCTCTTTCTCCTTCTTTCTTTCACAAACACCATTCTTTAGAAAACCTTCAGACAAATTTACCTTGTTTCACAGAGGTGGGATAATTGAACAAATTCCCATAAACTATACCTTGCTAACAACTAATAGGGTCTCAAACAAATCCAGCCATAGTGAAATAGAGGAACCAATAAAGCAAACAGAACAAAAAAAAACCCTCTCATTCAGCAAGAAATCTAATACAGTTCCACAGCAAGTGATCAATAGCTTGAATAAGTACACAAACTGGACCTAAATTACAATCCACTTATTCCTTGTAGAGCAGAACTCTCAAGAAGGAAACTTGCCAATATCTGCCAGGTAATCCATAAAGTGGAAAAACAATAATATGTGGGCAAAAGGAATATATCTTTCATCAACATCCATTGATTCTGGCAAAAAAAAGTTTTTTTTTCTTTTATTGCTGAAAATATAAATTTAGTATAGTATCCAGTATTTCTTGAGGGGCTAAATCATAATCAGCAAAATATGAGAAAGGCTAGGCTAAAGAATAGAACTTACACTGCATTTTCTAATGTTGTCCTGCAATTTTGCAATAAATACTCTATGATTTTCTTAGCTCATATAACTGAATCAAATCATGCTTGAAGGTATCTAATTAAAAAAAAAAGCCAGGCTGGACTGCACAAAGTAATATCTAGTACTGTCCTGTGGGGCTTTTTTCCCCTTTTTCTTTTGCTGTGTGTATCATCACAAAGATTATATCTTTCTGTTGTCACTACATGGAGCTAAAATCTTAATCCAACAACTTTCCCTTTCCCCTTTGAACTTAGATTACAGCTTGTGTTTCTGTCTGAGCAGCTCAGCCTTCCTTGTCATTAAATTAAGGCAGCCAGTTAATTTACAGGTTTTACAGCAGGAGTATGTAACTTCCAGCAGCTCAGAGTTCATAATTAGACAATGCTGTACATAAAATGATCCCTGCCTCCTGGGACTTGCCAAATGTAAATTATCTGGCAGAGGAGACCCACATCAGACCTTCTCTGCCAGACCTGATGGGGCAGACAGAGGTAATCTGGGAAAGGTGGTCCCTAAGATAACCCATCCACAAAGGCTTTAAAGGTCAAAACCATCACCATGAATTAAACTGAGTTGGATATGGATGCAGATTGGCAACCAATGCAGCTGACAAAGCAGAGGTGTAATGTGTACCACTCTAGGATACAGATAACTGCATTTTGCATCAGTGGCATTTGTATCCAGCTGAAGCTTCTAAATACACTTCAAGGGCAGCCCCATGTAGAGTGCATTACAGAAATCCAAATTGGGGGGGTAGGGTGAAGTTACTAGGGCAACGGCATCAAAGAGCTCAGGCAGGGAAGTTGCTTTGCCACAAAGAGGCTGGTACAAACAGCAGCAAACTCAACTAATATATGGGGGGGGGGGTTAATGACATTTTCTACAATAAAAGAATTTATAAGCTTTGGTCATCCTAGAACTGTGGGCAAAACCATATAAATATAGAATCCAGAGGATAACTATGTCCCAATCTACTAGTTAATAAATTTGATCTGATAAAAATCAAAACCAAATAAAATTGTGCACTACATTCAACCCCAGGTATGCTTTCTGTTAATTGCCTTGAAGGTTGTCCACAGTCTTTATATTTTGCATTTATATCCTGCTTTAGTCATCCTATCTGTTTTGATAATAGACAAAAAAAATTAAAAATATTTCTTTTTAACAGTGTTTTATGTAACAATATCTCCAAAACTGCTAAAATCGCATATTATGGTGAAAAAGTTCAGAATTCCTCTCTATCATTTGATTTTGGTTATAGTCTTAGAGAAAATAATTTCCTTCTAAAATGTCTACCTAACATCCATTTCTAAACTGATTATAGAGCCTTTTTGGAATGAGAAGAAGCAAAGCTGGAATGCCATGTTAGCATTTTTGTTTTCACGTCCTCTTTATCACCAGCCAAAGAATGTGCTTTTCACTTATACCTACCTGGTATTTTACATGGGCTGACAAACACTTCAGTGCATTTAAAGAAATGAAAATGTATCATGGTAATGATATGTTATTTTTCCCACACCCTTACCTGCTACCACGTGAAGAGTAATTTAAATAATCTTCCAAGGCATGTAGGTAAGTAGGTAAATCAAGCACTGTGAATGGATGGCGTAGGAGGAAGAGATTTTTTTTTAGAAATCTCTAAATCCAGATACAGAAAATTAAATCCTATTTCATTAATTGGTAATTGCATTTTCTGTAAATATATTTTCAGAATTGAAGAACTCCATAAAAATTGTATAAACAAAGAATTTATTTTCTGAAAATATTTTCCAGATATATAAATTCAATTCCTGTCAGAATATAAATTAATCTGGGAATAATATTAATTTTGGGAGTGTTCACCTTTCCCTAAACAGTGAGGTTTAATTACTCCCATCTAGTGATATATGAAGAAATCTCTCTATATTGTATTTATATTATATGCTACTAACTGAGTTTTATTATTTGGTTTACACATACCTAAATATTTAATAGATTTGGTACAAATATAGACTTGATATTGATATTGATTTCGAATTGAAAATTGATACTGATATTGAAACAAACAAATATTTTTTTGCCTTTGTGTGCATGGGAAACATTAGAGAGGGAGGGGAAAGAAGAGGAACTGGACAACTGAGAGATGTTTCCATCCCCAGTGAATAAGATACCACGTTTGCCTAATCAGAGTTTTTGGAGAATAAGTTGTTATTCCCTTCTATGCTCTTTCTTTCTTCTTTCTCAGCTAAATAGGAATGTATGAAAAACTTTTATGAAATTACAGGTGGGACTTGCACTTTTTGGTGTTGCCAAAGGAGATTTTCAAAATGCAACTGGACTTTCCTGGTTTTTTCCTTGAAAACATTTCGCTTCTCAGCCAAGAGTTCAGCAGAACTGAAAAGGTTCTTGGATGTTTTCGGGGGGGGGGGGAACCCAAGAAAGTCCAGTTGCTTTCTGAAAAGCACATTTGGAACAACCATGACCTGAATGATTGAGAATCTCCAGACATTTTTGGTGTTTCATATTTTTTCCGTCAAACTAACCACATTCTCTACATTCATAAGGATGTTCTTTTTGTGCTCATCTGATTTTTTTCACAATCTGATTATGCCTCTAGAAGTTAACTTTCATGTATTGTTGATGTCACTGGTATGTTTTTATGCTACTTTAATCAGTATCATTCCACTGCCCCCCTCCCTTCCAGTTTTGGCCCAGTCAATTTATGTTCTCTGTTATCTCATCTAATTCTTAGACTAGCATATATCAGTAAAATTATACATAATTCACATAATGTTTTGTGGTGAGTGAATTCTTTAGTTTGTTTTGTAGATTGTATTACCTGTACAAACATTTATTTTGCATGTAAAAACTGGTGTGAGATGAGTGACAAACAAAAGTATTTTTATCTAGTGAAGCGTATTCTAAGTAACCACACTTTTAAAAATCAATATAAAGAGTTTGAGATTATAGTAAACCATGGGTGGTACCACTAGGTAGAAGAAGCAGAGTCAGAAGTTGTTGGTCCTGTTCTTACTTCAGTTAAGATGCTGTATCTTCAAAAGAAGCTATAAATAAATGTATTGATCTATTATTTGCAGATAGGAGCTGTTTGGGGAAAAATAGTTACTGTCACCCCACTTCTGAAGCTGATACTACCAGGAAAGAGGACCTTTTTATGGAGGAAATGAAAAACTGAAAAATTGGAACAGAGACCTGGAATCCATTCACAGTTAATTCATTCACAGAAGATGTAGAAGAGGGTTTCTAGTGGGCACTGGGGTTCCTAAGGGAATCTCGTGTGACCTAAGCTGATCAGTAAGTAGGCAATTTCTTCCACCTATTTGCTCTCTTGCAGAAGCCCATATTAATGAGGATAGGTGAAAAGCCAAAACAGAAGCACCCATACCAACAGATGGTTCTCTAATGTTTATCATAAATCAGTGATTATGGAGAGAACCAGCACTAAGGCAATAGATCCAAGTCGTCAGAGAGCGCAGAATAGTCCACTTTAATGGGACAACAGATTCCAGGTATGTTATTTGATTATACTTTGAAAACATCCTAGCATAGCCAGGGACTGAGAGTGCTATGTTCCTACAAGTCTGGTCTTGAACTTGAGAAGACAAGAACAAGCACTGTAAAACAATCAAAATGCAAAGCATTGCAGCATAAAATCCATCGTATTGCCCATATATCTCTGAACTTTGCCAAATTTCATCCCTTCGGAAGGCCTGCTTTGCCTAGAGATTTCATCCAGTTATATATTTTTTTTTAAAATGTCATCCGTGTATGGATTTCCCATGGCAGCCAAAAGGAGAAATTATGTTCATGCTTCTAAATCTATGTAAATTTAGTTCCAGCTCAAATTGGACAGTCCCTAGTTTGCTTTGTGGCCATTTCCTCATGAATGATTTATAGCTTCTTATACTGTGGTGATATAAACCTCTCTTCATTATGGTCCTGTATAATCAACACGGCAATGATTGGATAATGCTATTAAATGCTACAAATTATAAAGAAATGGCTTCAGTTAATCTTGATTGCTTTTCTAATCACTAAATTTAATACTGAGTCAAATGTGAATTACTTATGAAAATCTCTAAAGGGGTATGAAACCTGACAGAGTTGAATTTATTTTCTGGAAAGTAAAATGACATAAGAAATGAAAGCATCTAGGCAAATAACAGCACGATGTCTACTTATTTATTCATATATTTGTTTCCATTTATATGGCTACCCATCTCAAATTCATGATTCTGGATGGCTAACAATAATCAAAAATAAAAGCCTAAAGAAATTAGGAACCATCAACATATATGTAATCCATAGCCAAATAAAAAGCCACAACACAGATCAATACAGCAATTACATCCAGATACCCTGGCTCAGTGATAAAACTTTACAGAGACAAAACACTTTAAAGCCTTACAAAAGGGTCAATCTAAATTCAAGGGGGAATGATTTTCCAAAGGTCATCACAAAAATTAATTTTCCATTTCATTCTGCATTATAAGATTCCAGTAATGAAAAAACAAGCAAATTATAAAAAAATAATGTCCATGAAAGGAAGAGTATGAAAGTCAAGGGTGCCTGTACTAAACTCAGATAATTTAAGAAAAAACAAAGGTGACAGATCACAGACTGTGGTCAGAGTTGCTGCACCTCTTCATCACAAGAACCAAGAAACATTAAATTTTAACAAGGACAGAAATAAGACTGAAAGGCTCGCATTACATAGAGACCTATGTTGTTCTACCCAAAATAAAAGTCATCTGTAATACATCTGAATTTCAGATTGTGTCAGATCTGGAATGCAAGAAAATGGGTAGGCCATACAAATGATAAAATAAAACGAGAGGATAGGTTTTTCTAAAGGAGACAGGAATGAGCATAATAATCTTACCTTCTTGTTGTTCTCTTCCACAGGTAGAGACAAGCATTTCAAGTGGGGAGCTTTCTCTATCTATGGAAACTCTCTCCATGAAAAGACAGACTCTCCACCCCAGACATTCACCTTCTAACAAGTAGAAGGCAATGAGAGAACATGGGAATAGCACATTGCTCAATAGAAGACCTAGGCATATTTATCTGAAGTCAGGGCCACTCATTTCCAAGCATGAATAGGTTTCCTTCTGCACAAACTTTCCATTGATTCAGTTTTCTTTATGCAAACAGAAAGGAAAGGCATCTTAGTAATCCAAAGATCTTCCTTCCCAGTTTACATGAAGAAAGTTGAACTAAACAGATCTATTCCCAATACCGCAGTAATCTATACAGACTTCTTTGGAACTAAGAGCTTCTTAAATCAGCTACATGTAATACAGAGTAAGTGTGCATAGATTTCTGCAAATGCTTTTTTTTTCTTTGTGTACTTTGAGTGAGAGAGAGAATGGTTTATATTCTATATGAACATAACATGAATTAACTAGGCTGCTTTATTTTTCAGGCAATTCATTTTAATCCAAGATTGCACATCATTTAGGAGGGAGTGTGGATGCAGGGGAGGGACCGCCGATTATTTCTGAATACCTAATGAGTAGGCTTTTTATGTGTTTGTTTTTCTAATGAAATGCACCATATTTGTATTATTTGTTCATATGTTTATTTGAAAAAATTAATAAAAATTTTAAAAAAAAGATTGCACATCATTTTTGACCAAACTTCACCCGCTTTACAATATATAGCAAGTATTTGTGTAGGTTTATGATCATTTTAAATCTAGTTAGTCCTCTTTAGAGAATCATCTTGAATCTAGGATAGTTTTTCCTAAGATAAATACATTTGTGGAATATAATTTAGAGCCCTGATGGTGCAGTGGTTTGAATGCACTATTGCAGGCTAATTCTGTCCACAGTCTGGAGTTTGATAGTGACAGGGCTTGAGATTAACTCAGCCTTCCATCCTTCCAAGATTGGTAAAATGAGGACCCAGATTGTTGGGGGCCATATGGTGACACTGTAAACTACCAGAGAGTGCTGGGACAGTATACAGTATACTGTAAGTCTAAGTTTTATTGCTATTGCTATAATTTATATAATTTGTTTTACATTAATTCTATCATCTATCTATCATCTATCTGTCATCTGTTTCATAATAATAACTGAAATATTCCAATATAGTCTGATGTGATCTCAAGTTTTGCAAGTAGAAATGCTTGACTGAAGCCTTTCTTAACTTCTCTATTGCTTTGTAAAACTAGGCCATGAAGATGTGGCATTTTGTAGATTTACGTTTCTTCATTCTGTGATTCAAGAAATAGAAAAGAAAAAAGAAGGTAAACTGATATATAAGCCATACTTGTCCACACTTTCATCTCACCTTTCGGAAAGTGAACTAAAGGTTTAAGGTAAAGACCAGATGAATTTGTTTTTTTTATTAAGGCCCTTTTATTACTTCCTAAATATAGCTCCTTCCCAGAAGCTTTTAAAAGTAAACTATCTGCAAATCAGCAACTGGATACTTGAGTGACATTTCTAATATGCATGGATAGAGAGTATTATATAGTAGTCAATTTTGTGTTGTCAAAATAGGGCACCAAAGCTTTAAAAAGACACATTATTGCTAATTTCCACTGAAGTGAAGGTTCAGTGGTCATGAGTATTTATTTGATCAGGTGAAAAGAACCGATGAAAGATTCATTAAGTATACTTCAGTGCTGCAGTAACCTGTCCTGTGGATCATGCATTGTTTTATTTACCCAACTATTTTAAAATCAGCAAGAAACATTAGTTGAACCAAAATAAACTCTGTGAGAATGGAAAGGATTACCTACTTTGTCTTCTAGCAGAACTCAACTGAATGCAGTATTTGGGTTTTTGAGTGTTCAGTAAGTGATCCAGCAACGTATTGTGTTCTGTCTTTGCACTTTGTGTTGGTAAGCAGAAGGAAGTTTTCTTTTTATATATTCAGTTCATGGGCATTATTCATGAACCTCAGAAGTCTTCCAAATGATTCTGGAAATAGGCAGCCAGATCTTTCATAGGGAAGAAAAAGGTGACTTCCATGAGGTCCGGTGCTCAGAAAGCTTCTGCTTATCAGATTGAAGCCTCTTCTGCCAAGTCTTTTTCTTTTTAAATTATTACTTGAACAAGCAACAACAACAAAAGGAAAAACAAAAAGAAAGGGAAAATACATGTACAGTATATATATATAACATGAACTTTATATTATTACAAAGGTTGAAATGAAAACATGATAATTATAACAGGTTTTTTCCTTTAAAAAATTAAGTTTTCCTCTGCATACTCTCCAGCATATTTTTTTTTAAATGACCAAGTTTGTCCACAGGGTTGTTAAATGCACATAAAAAGTTATGGGGCTTTGATTACATCTTTGCATCCATTGGCCTTTTTTTTCAGTCCTCCTGCAGATGCTCATTGATTATGTGATACAGAAAAGCAGCTTAGCAAATCACCAGATGAAGTGGTTCTAGCATACACTTGCATAAATGTCTACTGTATCATAATTAAGGCTTATTTTATTTTTAACTAGAAAAGGGACCTTATTTCACTTCAATCTCTGCCTAATAAACTTTAAAATGGAGAGGCACAGTTACCTCTAGCCTCCTGGCAACGTGCTTCTTTCTTCAGCTCATCATACAGGGTTCCTATCTTCTTTATTTGATGCAGAGAGTGTCTGGTGTGCTGCTCACAAAGCACTTGTTCAGCCATTTTACCAATGAGAGATAATTGATAAGGTAATTGGTACATTGTATGGATGTCACCCTGAGGCATCTCAGATCCAGCTGCACTTTGCAAGCAATTTCTCAGAAAAGTCAACCATATCAAACTGAGTTTGTCCAATGCTAAATTTATGGACAGGTCCATATACTGTAATTTTCTCAGGCAACAATACCAAAGTAGTTTCTTACAGATTGGTGGCTTTGCTTTGTTTTAATTCCCCAATCTGATTCAATGTTTTAACCATGATAATTCATATTTGAGACATATACATAAAGACATAGAGTTATAATTTTATCTTATGATAACACTTCTTGTATACAATATAAATGGAAGAAGAGACTTGATGGGTCAAGTCAAATATCTCACTGTAGTCATCCAAATGCATCCAGGAAGCACTAGAGCATGAGTAAAGTATTAGAAAGTGAGACCCATGGAAGATCACCGTCCTGAGGTTTCCTCCCAAGGAGCAGCTGTCTGGAGCACAAGTGGGTGATCTCTCATCCTCTCTTTATCTAAAGACATTCCAAAGAACCACCCTACTCATGAGTTACTTGTTCTTTGCCACAGCTGTCAGCTCCACTTTGGTGGAAACATTTTCAATTCAACATGCATTCCCCAGACATTCTTTTATCATTGATATGCTTATGATCCAACTCCAACAATCTAAGGAGATGCTCAATCACCATTCTGAATATAAATTAAAGTACCATGTTGCATCATGATGAGAAAAATTTATGTGTATAATGTTTGTGTGTGTGTGTGTGTGTGTGTGTGTGTGTGTGTATGAACCTTATTCAACCACTTCTGGAAGTGCAGAAGGGACCTACTCTGAATTATATCAGAAGCACAAAGAACTTTCTCATTTGGCTCGTAAGTATTATGGGTAAACTTCCCCCTGTTTAATTCAGGACTGAATCAGATAACGTAGTTTTATTTTGGCATTGCAATTTTTCAAAATTGTGTGTTATATTTAACTCCCAATAATGAAATCATTTTTTCTACTTAAACCAAATGTTCCCTGAATAGCCATGGAAAGGCCACATTCTTGCTGATCACTGCAGTGACTTCCAAAACTTTGGTCTGAAACTATAAAATATAGTTTCATCTCATGCTGTGTCCATCTCTGGGAAAGCGTCAGTAGCAAAATGAGGCATTTCAGTACACCAAGCATCTGTCTAAACACATCCACTTTTTGACTCAAGGCTATTTAACTATTTACTACATTTATTATTGAGATTTGGCTGTACATCTGTGAGTCACACAGAGAACAGTTTGATTTTATATAAATATTTATATAGCAAGTACTTGCCCCTAATCTTTTTTTATTTCCACTAGAGCAAAAATGATAACACTGGTATGATGTGAATTGGCTTACGTGAAAACCAACTTAGATATATGCAAATTCTCAATAACATGTTCTTCATTATCGTTACAGAGATTGGCTTTAGGCTAATAACTTTTCAGCTTTGCAGCTAGGCCACTGTACAAACCATAGTTGGGAACAGTTTGTGTTACTTCATCCCATGAAGAAGTGGTACAATCAGAACTGATCTTATTTAATTATTATGGGAATCTATAATAATTAAAAATGTAGACAAAGCTTTTTTCCATCTGAGGAATACTTTTCAAAAAGGAGGGTTTCTTACTTTTGCCAAATAGATCATTACTGACAGTATTTCTTGAGGAGAGGCACATACAAAACTTATATTAGGATCAAGAAAGTTTTAATTTGGAGGCATCACACAGAAACTGTAAGCCAGTTTAGTAGAGTAGCTGTACGTTTAACTAGAACTAGGAAGTTTCAGGTGTAGATCTACCATCACTAAACAACTTAGGGGCCTGTTGTAAACCAATCTCTCTTAGTATGGGATAAAATGAAAGGAAGAAGCTGTCTTGTGCTCAAGAGAAAAGATGAAATCAAATCTAAGAAACAAATAAAGGCCTATCAGGGGAGCTTGAGTACAAGATACTTAATTTAATAATTTTAAAATAAAAATGGCTTGCTTTAAAGAAAATCTAAGTCCGCATAATATCAATTATTAGATCTTCTTTGAAAAACAAATTTGAGGGGAGGTGAATGATACAGTGAAATAATATGGCTGGATTCACACTCAACTTTACATCCATAATATGCATTGTATTCAACCAAGAGCTCTAAACCAGCGGCCCCCAACCTTTTGGGCACTAGGGACCGGTTCTATGGAGAAAGGTTTTTCCGTGGACCGCAAGGGGCATTGCTTTGCGTGTTGCCTACAACCTATGGGGCTTTGCTTGTTTGCACGGCCCGGTTTCTGGCATGCTGCAGACCAGTGCTGGTCCACGGACCGGAGATTGGGGACTCCTGCTATAAACTGTAGTGCTTGAAGTCCTGTGAGATCAATCATAAAGAAAACAACATGTTTTAAGACAGTGATGCTGAATTGCAGCCAATGAGTCCTTAAGCTTTCAGAGTATTGAACACCTATGGTGTCATTCAGAAGATGGATAATAGGAAACAGACCAGTGTGGAGTATGATTGGTCTGAAGTGTTTCAGCAGTTCCATTACTTAGAAACAGGGCACCATAGCACTCCTACTCTTTGGAGGAGCCTTTTATTTGAACTTTCATCAGAGTAAGGAGTCCTTTTAAAGATCAACCCAATCCTAAAGCACACACATACACATATAATTTTGATTTTCTGAATTCCATAACTCTCTCTAGCTTTAGTAGAGTAAGTTATAAATGTGATTTAATAAAAACTGGAACCTTCTGCTATATTGATCAATTTGGAACTCAGTTGAGGACATGGGAAATTGGGCCAAATTTAACCAGTATAAATTCTAATTAAAAATTAAAATGCACTTAACTTTTAATTTATTTTATATCTCTATTTTTCAGTCTCATAAGATTATCAGATAATTTATTGTATAAATAATTTATTAAGTTGCAAATGGAACTGCCTGAATTCTTTCTATAGATAAATTAATACATTGATTCTACTCACTAGGCACAGCTTTCTCTTTTTTCCATTGTATTGAAACTATCACCTTTCTCCGCCATTCTACCTGTCCATTCACTGCAATTTGTTTATGGGTGATCCTTAATCTTTCCTTTTCCTCTTTCCTGTCATCTCCTTCTTAAAAGTGATTAGAAACCTTCCTCCCCTTGAGGAATGGTATGTCACAAACAATATATACAGATGAAAGGGAAATACTTGACCAACTCACCTTGTCAGCTCTTTGATCTGTTTCTGCAACTTCCAACATTTCCTTTAGCAAAGATGAAGAAACGAATCACTCTCTTGTTTGGACAGAGAAATCAGCATGTTTTACATACAAGGGAACACTGATCCTGTGCCACTCATTTTGTGCAAGAAAAAAAATTGAGTCTTGTGAAATGGAAAATATGCATAGAATAAATGTTTTCATGCAAGTGGGCCAACTTGATATAATATTACATATTTTAACAGTTTTTAAAATATTATTTTTGATGGATTTCTGTGGAATTTCTCCTACAAATGGGTTAAAATGCAGATAGTTATTAACTATATAAATCCTTACTCTCTTTTTTGTTATTTATTTGGTTCACAAGAAAGCACTTAGTTCCAGGTAGCAGAAGCCTATCTCCAAATTATCTGTAAGAGGATAATTTCTAAATCATGAAAGATTTTTTTAACTTTACAAAGTTTCGAGCAAAACAACCACTTAAAAGTGTTTTTCGAAGTCATGTACCCTCCATGCTTGTAAGACCCAAGACTACCATGTTGTTTTATGATGTTCTACCTGAAGCCCTTTGAGTCTTCTTCTGTACAGCTCACATTTTAGAAGAAGGCTGAGACAAGATTTCTTGTCAGTATTGGCTGAAGGGACTGTGAGTTGGGCAGTTTCAGCAACTGCTATGAGTAACTGCATTTCAGACTGAATCTGGCTGTCCTCAAGGCCACTTGACATACATTCCAAGGTAGGATGTTTCAATACCCTGCAGGCAAAACCACAATCTACACATGTCAAAGCTATTCAATCTGAAATGAACACATCAGTGGTCTCCTTAGCTGGCTACCTTTGATGAATACTGCAGGTAGTTCCATAGAGCTGGCCTGAAAAAGTTCAAGGCCACACAAATTGTTTGATCAAGGTGAATAGTGTTAACTCTATAGACAAAGAGAATTGTTCACTTCCCCAATATAAATTCACCCACTTAATTGAAGTTGCTTCTGCAAAGACCTAATTTTCAAAGTTATTCAGATCTGTACATATGGCATCAATAGAGCAGTGTTTATCAGCCTGGATAATTTTTAAGATTCTGGAAACTGAAATCCACCCATCCTAAAGTTGAGAAATACTGCACTAGAGGATTCTTCCTGGTGTTCAAGGTTAGCAATGTACTGATCTTTAACAATATAGTTTGATTTTCTTTTTCATGTGTAGCCTATGATGTCACAAAAGGCCATTATAAGCTCCCTTTGTAAGGAGTAGATTGAATCCCTGAATATTGTGTTACATTATTTATGAACATTGATCATTGCATTAATACATGAGAATAAAACAAGATTAAAACTTTTAAGATAAATATGTTCTGAAATAGGAGAGAGATGAATATTTAAAGAAATGACAACAGCAACGAAGAAAACTAAATAAACCAAACAGCTGTCAGCAACTGCCAGCTTCTTTCTTCTTAAAATTAATTTAGCAAAAAAAATAAAACTTAGTTTTACACTTTGCTTGCTAGAATTTCATTACTAAAGGCACTGAGTTCATCTGAAAAAAATGAAAGCACATAATTGACATGAAGATGACTTGCTCATACATGTTGTGGCAAGCTTTACATAACTTTATTGCAGTAATTATGGTATGCTGCTGATCAAGAATAATTATCGTTGTCATGGCAACCTCTTATGGAAGAAATTATTGGAGATAGAGCTTAGAGAACAGGAGAAAGCTATACGTTCTTGGAAAATATTTCACAGTGTGTGTATTTTTTGTTTGGGAATCCATCAAATGCTTTGATTTATGTACTGATAAAATAATGTATTAAATATTTTATACAATTCGTCTTAAATGAACAATACTGAAATATCTAAATTCTTAGAATCAGAAGCTGACTCAAGCATTAATTATTCAGAATTAGGGATTCCATTCCACTATCTGGTGGGAAGGTCTCACAAACCATTCCAGTCTCTGGGCACACTTCAGAAAAAGTTAAGCTCATTTAACCTCTATTGAAATCAGCATGCATTAAGCACTAAATTTTGTATTTGATTTCAGTGGAACTCGGTTCATTTTATTGTATCTTCTGACATACAGTCAGTCCTCAACTTAACAACAGTTCATTTAGTGACCGTTCAAAGTTACAACACACTGAAAAATGTGACTTATCACCATTTTTCACACTTACAAACATTGCAGCATCCCCCGTGCTTTGTGATCAAAATTCAGATGCTTGGCAACGGACTTATATTTATGATGGGTTGCAGTGTCCTGGGATCAGGTGATCACCTTTTGTAATCTTCTGGCAAGCAAAGTCAATAGAGAAGCAGATTCCCTTGACAACTGTGTTACTAACTTAACAACTGCAGCGATTCATTTAACAACTGCAGCAAGAGAGATCATAAAATGGGGCAAAACTCACTTAACAAATGTCTCACTTAGCAACAGAAATGTTGGGCTTAATTATGCAACAGTCGTAGGTGTGAAAAAAGGTCATAAGTCACTTTTTTCAGTTCTGTTGTAAATTCAGTCACCAAATGAACTGTTGTAAGTCAAGGACTACCTGTATATCTCTTTGGAGAAGAAAGAACCAATACAGTTCGTGGGACTTATTCTAACGCTAAAGAAGAGAGCATTGGAGTAAAGTCCTAATTAGAACTATGGCAAAATCTGTCCTGGCTTTAGTTTGTTCCCAGGGTGAACATAAAATTGTCCAGTGAAATGGTCAGAAATTAGGGTTAAAAATATTTTAGGAGTTCTTAGTGGGAAAGGTAACATCACTGTACTTAGTTGTGGGAAAGCAGATGACAAAGGGAGATACATTTTCTTCTTTACTTTCGAAGTACGCAACAAGTCTTCTACTTACCTGTTTATTCCAGAAAATTTTCATCAGAGAATGCAACCTTGCTCTGTCACTTGACCAATACTGCCTGGCCAGATGAAGGGATGAAGCAAGACACTAAAACAGAAATATCACCACATCCTCCAAAATAAGTTGACCTCTTTCTTTCCCTTTTTCCAAAGTGATTTTGTTTACAGAAATACTACTAGGACCTCCAATAAAGGGGGGGGGGGGAACACAACATATTTCATACTCCATTCACACTGAGAAAAATAATTCCAAACAATAATTTTGGGTTGGGATTGAGGGTTCAGCCTGAGTGTTAGTGCATGACCATCCTATGTTTCTTCGGAAACATTAAAAGAAAAGAAAATCAATCGCCTCTCCCTGCTCTGAATGTTCCCATATCTTCTCATTACTTCATCTATATATGGAAGGTGATGTGGTCATTAGTATTATTTGTAAATCATATTCCACATGTTGCCAAAGACAAGTACGTATAAAATGTTTCAAAGTGCCATGCTCAAGGCTAAATGACAGCTTGAATCATAACATTGCAAATTATCAGTTGTGTGCTTTGCTCAGCTTGTCGGCAAAGAACATAATTAAAACATTAGTGATGAGTTAATTAAGACATTTGCCAAACGTTTGAAGTTGTTACATCATTTGGGTGTAATTTTTTTTCACTTTATCATTTTTTAAAAAAAAAATTATTATGAATAATGGCCTCAAAAGCTGGAAGCGACCTAGGCTTTCTGGATTTGTGAAAGGGCCTGAAAACAGTTATGATAAGGTATATGCTTTGTTTGCTTTACCGGTTTATGAAATAAGAATGAATCAAAGAGAGCAAAACCAAAGACAAGGGCTTCTGTCAATAGGGATCAGATTGGTTAGAAGGTTTCGAGATTTAGTCCCTATTTCGCCATTTTGGACCTACTGTCCTTTTCATTAGTTATGATAATTAATTCTACTGAAATTAATTCTACTGAAATTCTACTAACATCTCAGTATTTTAATAGAAAGAAAGAAAGAACCTTTGTCTAGAATTGATACATACATGAGGAGGATAGGATAGCAAATGCTGTGTGAATCAGATTTTTACATTTCCTGAAAATAGATATGCTAAAGCTCATCAGTTTAAATTTATCTGTTTCAAAACAACATATCACTTAGATTGAACTACAGGCCTCCTCTTAATTTGTTCTGTCATTAATTCTACTAACAATTAATAGCAAAGAAATACAGATGATAAGTCTATATATAATCAGCCAGATTTACTGACTGCTTAACAAGAAATTTAGTTTGAAGAAGCATATATGTCAGTTTAAAAAATAATAGAATAGAATAGAATAGAATAGAATAGAATAGAATAGAATAGAATAGAATAGAATAGAATAGAATAGAATAGAATAGAATAGAGTTGGAAGGGACCTTGGAGTCTTCTAGTCCAGTCCCCTGCTCAAGCAGGAGAACCTATACCATCTCAGACAAGTGACTGTCCAGCCTCTTCTTAAAAATCTCCAGTGATGGAACACCCATGATTTCTGGGGGTAAGCTGTTCCACTGGTTGATTGTCCTCACTGTCAGGAAGTTTCTCCTTAATTCCAGGTTGCTTCTCTCTTTGGTCAGTTTCCAACCATTGTTTCTCATCCTTCCCTCTGGTGCTTTGGTGAATAACCTGACCCCCTCTTCTTTGTGGCAGCCCCTCAAGTACTGGAATACTGCTATCCTGTCTCCCCTGTTTCTTCTTTTCTTTAGACTAGCCAGACCCAAGTCCTTCAGCCATTCTTCGTATGTTTTAGTCTACAGACCTTTGATCATCTTAGTTGCTGTAACAACCTGTATGGAACAGATTAAACAAAGATTTTTTTTTCTTTTTACACCCACGGGGACTTGGTTGTGTTGATAAATCAATGGGATTAAGTGGTCCTTGGTGCTCACCGAGCTTGGTTCCTTTCCTGTGGACATTTCATTACCCAAACTAGGTAACATCATCAATGCATCATTAAGTTATTCATGTCCTACTGATTTTAATGGAGTTATTCTAAGCATGAACAAGTCTGGATCCAAATGTAATGGGTTGTGGGAGTGACCTTGGAAAACAGGAGGAAAACTATTGTCTAGACTGCAAGTGTTTGTCCTGTCTCCCAAGGTCATTCCCACGTACCATCACACTAGGTCACTGTCCATTTAGCACGCACACATCCAATAATTGTGGAGATGTAACCAAAATAAACTGAATACATAATAGATGAAACAATGAGCAACACAGAACTCTGAATAATGTTCACAGGGAAAGGTTTTTTATCAGCATACTTCATCTCAAGCTGCAGGATAGTACAGAATATTGTAACCTGTTTCTGCATAGTGGAATAGTTGCAGGGATAGATGCAAATGAAGTCAAGATAGTAGCCGTAACCATGTGATCAAGCCCTGCCCTATTTTCACAAGGAGAAAATGATGAAAAATGTGGCAAGTTAGACAGAAGTAACATTCCTAAAATTTCAGAGGAAAAGATACAGAAGACTTTCAGAGTGAGGTCTCATGACAACCAAAGAAGATGAAAGATGAAAGCCTTGGGCGACAAGAATGATGACTGAATATAAGATACCTGTTTATTTGTGTGCTTCCTTACTTCTTTTAATAATCAGCTTCCTCCTAGAACAACCTTCTTGCAGTTTGTCTTTTTAAGCAAGAAAAGACAAGGCCCTGCATTCAAGAATGTTAAGAAATATAGAGGAAAAAACAAGAAGCATGACAGATGTTTATACAACGATAGATAAATTTGCAGAGAGGTAATATGTCTAGGTGTCTGCTCCAATTAAAAAGTGAGATATGACAAGCAATAGATCAACAGTCATAAAGGAAAACACCAGGTGCAGATGAAGTGCCCATTAAACTATTAACAATTGCTGAAAAGGAGGAAGTTCAAGTGCTAACAGCTCTATGTTAACATCTATGGAACAAGGCTGCATGGATTCATGTTTGAAAAGTCTCACATCTGAAAAGTCTGTATAATTACACTGAGGAAAACATGCACATTACCAAACCATATTTCATGGTTTTGCCAAGAACGTATGAAAACGTATACATTAAAAGATACATTTAAATTAAAAAAATAAAAATAGACACGTTTCAGAATGATGAAGGGACATGTGAAGAGATAGCTGAAATAAGATAGATATACTTTACTTTTTCAATGGGCTTCTAGCTCTTAGCAAGGAATATATGGCAACCTTTTTTCTTATTATTTATGGGTTGTTATGTTTAGATATAATGGATTTGGAGAAGTATTTTTAGTCATTGCATTTTATCAGTGGTTTTACTGTACATAATTACCCATCAGGCAATATAGAAATAAACAAACAACTAGGAGAGCAAGAGATTGTAAGAAGCCAGTATATCTTTGTTTTATTGATCACATAGATCAGGCAAAAATAGGGAATATATTACAGCTAATTGTTCTGCCAAAAGTCCCTGTTTTTACTTCTTAGACACTTTTACAATGAATAAAAAGGACTGTAGGAATTCAATTTGGAAAAACAGAGTCACTCAGAAAAGAAAGAGGAGTGAGACAAGAATGCATATTATTCTTGTAATTATTGGACTTAGGGACAAAATGGAAGAATGATAGAACTGGAAGAGATCACAAGAATAAAATATATGCCAAAACACTAACAATTTGGTTTATGTAAACAAAAAAAACTTTGTCAAAGAGAAATAAGGAAAAAGTAGAAGATATCAAAAAGAAGGTAAAAAAATGGAAAGTGAAAAAAAGATTATATTTAAAAGACAAAGATAATGTCAGTCCTCGTGCTTAATGAATTTACAATTGAAAGTGGAAAAGTGGGGAAATGATTTTTTTTCAAGCTTCAAATAAAATAAATGGTGTATTGGAGAAGTAGAGAGTAAATTAATCATAAGGATGAAGGCAGGGGCAAACCTAGACAGGATCATTAAAGTTAAGGATTACTTCCAGGACAATAAGGATTAGAATAGTTAAAACAGTGGGTCTTACAAATAGTAATGTATGGCTCTGAAAACTGGACATTGAGAAAGAGCAAGAGAAAGAAGAATTATGGATCTGGAGGCAATTACTGTGTACCAGTAAGAATCTGCAAGAAGAATAAATCAATCAAGCTGGGACCTAACTACAGGGTGACTGATCCCTTGAGGCAATGATCAGCAAGCAGATGCTCACGGAACTAGAAATAAAGTCCTATGAAAACATTGAAGGCATTGGGTATATTTAGCCTTGAGAAAAAATGACTGAGGGTAAGAGTGCATTCTTCAACTATTTGAAGAGATGTCGCACAAAAAGAATGCCACAGCCTTTTCGTTATCATCCCAAAATGCAGGAAATAGGTAAATGAACTCAAGTTACAGGAAGACAGAGGCCAGTGGAATGTTAGAAATGCGTTCTAGCAGTATAAGCAGTTTGACAGTGAACCCAATTGCTCCTTCACTGGATGGGTTCAAATGGATGCCACACGGCCATTGAACAGATCATTTGGACTCCACTACTCAGGACTAGGTTGGGCTGAATAGTCTAAATGTCTCCTTCCAACTCTATAATTCTATAATCTATATTATATTCGCAACTACATAGGAATGCTGATATTTTTTAACTCTGCATGTTATGTTTAGCATATAACTAATACTAATAAATTATCATATCTATACAGTGTTTGTATACTTATTGACTGGTTATTATTCCCCAACAGTAAATTGAGAAGGACTAGTAAGCAGAAAGCTCAGAGACAGATTGTAATGTTGATTTCTCATTTCCAACAGTAGAGTTTTAGCTTTACTATATTATAGCATCTCTTTACAAATAGTTTAAAAATGAGAAGTTGAAAAAACGTATTGCCAAGAGTTCAGTAGAAAGCTCCCATAGATTGTGATAATGTGAACTTAGGTTTGTTTGCCCCGATTCTGAAGGTAATTTCTGTTCTCTAGTTCTATGCACTAAGGTGATCATTAAAGCAAAATAAAAGCAACAAAATAAAACAAAACAAGAACAACAAAATATTCAGTCTGCAGTTTCAGATTCCATCAGAAGTTACTTTGGGCAAACTGATTCTAAGCACTTAAGGATATACTAATCAGTGTCGTTTGAAAACAAATATAGCTCAATGGTCATCAGACCAAAGACTAGCAAGAGAAGGCTCTATAATTCAAATTAGGTAGCATGTTGACATCAAAGAAACAATTAGTGAGAATGAATTGTTCTATAAACAATTTTATAGAAAGAAAGCATTTCTTCTAAAATGAGTGGTCCGTTTCTCAGATATGTAATTAGGACTCTTATAATAATAAGTTTTGTATCTTTTCCTTTGTGTGTGTCATAAAAGGGGATAGTCATCCTATCAATAACTGTAGCATTGCAAATATGTCTCTTTTTACCCTTTCCATTACTCTCACTGGAGGCAATTTCAACAATTTGTCTTGATTTGCTTTGGACAGAATTTCTACCACTTGAATGATGGTTCACCTTTACAAGTTCAACTGAGTTATCATTTATTTCTCTATCACTTGTTTTTTTTCTCCTATGTGCCAAATACATTCTGGCTTCATTTTACTGTAACATGTATTTGCACAAATGTTTCATCTTTTATTTGTGACAGGAAAATAATATATTCAAGAATCAAAATTATACTAATGAAACATTGTGCAACCTGCAGAAGGTTTCAGCCCATATAGAGTTCATAGTTTGATAAATGTGTGCAAGATAAAATTATGAGTTGAAATAAGGCACATTTAATAATACAATATTTTGGTGGATTTCGTGCCCCATTTCTGTTCATTTAAACTCATAAAACAAACGAGCAGACATTTGTGATTCTATTCTTTTTCCTTCCTCCCCAAATTCTTCCCTTTATCTGTCCTTTATTAGTCTCCTAACCTGCCTCTTAGATGGCTGTTAAATGCCAAATTATTACTGTGCTAACAGAATAATAGCATTCCACAACTTGACTCTGGATAAATAATTTCTAGACCCTTATATCAATAAAACCTGGTTTTTTAAGATAAAGATGATCTGTTTTCTTTGTCTCTACCTAAGGACCCAATGGAGCCTTAAGATATAGGAAAGTGGTACAACTTTAGGTTACTTTTTAGATTATCTGCAGGATTCAGGCATTGTTTAGGATTATCTGTTTTAGAAAACTTAAGAAGCTTTCTTTTTTATTTTAAAGAGTTCTTGAAATAGAGTTTATTTCGTGTAACCATATTTGACTTGAAGACCCCCATTACTCTATAGAATGTGGAGATAACAAAGATGGTTGATACATTCAGAATATTTGGTATTTATTTATTTACTCCTTTTCTGTGGCTGTTCATTTGTACAAGACTCTGGGTGACTTATAAGGCTTAAAACCACTGATACAAACAATTTAAAATTACAATAAAGACAACCAATTCAAAACAGACCATTCATCAGATGGAATATTTAAAGACTAAACATTGTTATGGATTATTTTTAAATGTAAACCCAGACAACAAGCTGTTTACCAAATATTAAGGTGACTATGTTAAAAAAAATCAATAAAATATATTAAAATAAATAAATAAAAACAGACCATTCAAATTGTTAGTGAGCTTGTATAACATTCTGACCCAGAACCTGGAGAAAGAAACTGCAGGATTGTCTTGGAGAATGTTTCCAAGGTGGGATGCCATTCCAGAGGGTAAGTATAGGGGCAGGGAAAGCACCCATCCTGGAGCCCAGAAGATGGGATCCAAAGCATATTAAATCCTATCAGATTTTATCAGATGGGCAGATACAAGTAGAGACAGGCCATCTTGTAAGTAACCAGGTTTTGTGTCATATACTGTTTCATAGAAGACTTTTAATTGCACTTGGAAGCCAGCTGATGACCATATAGCCACATAGTAGAGGCATTAAAGGGACACACCAAGATACACTTATCACTATTTGTACCACCATATTTTGGCCTAGCTATGGATTCTGAAAAGTCTTCAAGGGCTGGCCCATGTAAAACATATTGCAACAGTGAATATACAAGGTGATTAAGATGTGAGTGACCATGACTAGACCTCCTGATCTAGAAAATAGTACAATCAGCACACTAGATGAATCTGAGAAAACTTTTTTTCTGATTACAGCTATTACCTGTTCATTGAGCAAGAGATATGAGTCCAGGAAATCCCCAAATTGTGTGCCAGTTCCATCTAGAAAAATACAGGCTGACAACAATGAAGCAACAAACTACAGCAACATCAGTGAAAAATTGACAGTGAAGCGGATTAAGGTTAGGTAGGGTTATTGCCAAGCATACTAACAACAGATGTGGTCTTCCTCATAACAGCTTTTCTTCAATTGGTCCCTTCTAGATTTGCTAAATTACCTTCAAAGTACATCTGTGATATGATCACCAAACACATTGGAGATGACATTTTTAAAAAATCACTATTGAAGGTTCAGCAAACAATAAAATATAAAAAAGGCAAAAAGAGAGGAGTTAGGGGGAAAAGGTTAAAGAAAAAGCAAACTCAAGAGTACAAAGAGAAAGAAAAAAGGGGAAGAGGAAAAAAACAATAGCTTCCCACTTTTTTTGGTCAAGATATAAAATATATTAAACTCTCAGTATAAAATCAGCAATAATACAACAATAATAGTATTTCTACTTGTCAAATCCCAAAATAATTTTTTCATTTCTTTCAATTTCTAGCAAGAAGTCCGACAGTTCAAGTTGAGACAAAGTTAGGCAAAGACTTTTCTTTAATCAGAGTAGTCAGTGTGGCTATCTGATCTAATTCCATTAACTTCACCATTCTTCTGGAGACTACATTTTTGAATTAGCCAAAACATGGATGTAACAGTTGAAACAAGTCAATGTGTGGAAAAGGTCTGAATTTTGTTCCATTCCTGAGTTTTCATTTTTGAGGCTTCAAGATGGTACATGGTGTGTGAACGAATCCATCCCATTATGTATTATTTAATCCTTTCCCTTCTTGGCTCATTGGCTGTTCAGTGCAATGAGATGAGAAAGTACCAAGTATGATTCCATCTATTTTTAAAGATGCAGTGATCTGTCTGCTTCCAAAGAAGTCCATTCGAAATCTAGAAGTCCTTAACAATTATTAGCTATCTGCTAATCTTTCTGTAAGCTACTTGTTTGAGTAGTTCTTGCATAACCTCTTGTCTGTTGATAGATGCACATGATCTCAGTTAATATCTAGTGTTGGCACACAACCGCTATGAACATCTTGCTAGATGAACCATGGGATATATGTCAACTGAAGCTTACCTCATGTTCTTTTTTTACTCTTATTGAAGCATGTAGAACACAAATCAAAATCTTGATAATTGAACAGCAAAATGGGGAGGGGAAAAACTCTCATTTTTACATATAACCAGCCAGGTAAAGCATAAAGGTTGAATCTGAATCACAGAAAAAAATCTGTCTAATCAGCATTTCATTCCCACTGAGCTTAACCTCATTAAAATGGAAAGCCCACAAGTTGGATACTGGAGAAATAGTATCCTCTAATGTGTGTTCTCCAGTATTTAGAGTAATAATATGTTTGATGCTGGGGTGATAGATAATTAAAATAATGACTGATGATTTATTTCCCATGAATTTATCTTTTTTCTTAAAGACATCCCACTTTGATTGGGAATGGAAGAATTAAACTACATGCTCATTTCCCTACATGCTACAGAACTATCGAGTACATTGTTTCAGTGAGTCTTGAACTAACTTGCTCTCATTTAACACTCTTCAGGTTGCATTTGCCCTGTTTTAAGGGGATTTATAATCATACATATTTATCAGATGGGTTAAGTACTCCTCCTCCTGCTGTCATCCATTTTTTAAAAAAATCTTTCAATATATTTAAACTACTGAGTGATCCAATATAAAAGCCAATCAACAAAGCATAAGATTACAACTCTTAAAAAGACTTACAATAACTCTTTGTTCCTACCTGTGACATATTCTCTTCTGCATTGCCTGAAACCTAGTATAATACATTATGAACCTTCACATATTTCCATGAACAACAGAAACTAATAGGGGTTGGGGAGCTGCAAAACTCATCCATGAGGAATGCAATTTTTCATGTTTCTTCAAAAAGAGCAATTGCCACTTGGCACCCAGCCTTGTTTTAAACACAATTACTTGAAAGTAATTCTCACTGAGGTCAATGAAATTTTTCCTTCTAGTTACAGTAAATGCTTGGATTCTGACATTTGACCTTAAAAAAATTACCTGGAAGTAGACTCTGCTATTTTCAGTGGGACTTCCAGCCAAAGGATCAGACCCCCAAAGGGAAAAAAAACTGTTTGGCATTCCTTTCTAACAATGAAAATAACCACAATTAATGCATTAACTATTAACTATTTTTCATTTCCCCCTTTGATGGATTAGTATTACTGACATCAATTTTCTCTACAAGAAAAAATATAACTGCTTGCTGTATGAAAGTAGGACAGAAAATAGAATAGTATCTTAGAATAGAGTGAGTAAACCTACAGAGTATTCTGCTACTGTGCCTGGATAATTCAATTTTTGTCAGAATTAGAATAGATTAGAATACCATAGTTTACATTATTAAGAGATGGATGGAAATGCAAAGCACACATTCATATTTTATTATTTTTCCTCTGTTTTCTCTGTTTCATAAGTATTTTTTCATTCTTATATAACATTCATATAAGCACCATTTCATTTACCACGCAAAGAATTGATAATGTCTCTTTGATAAACTATCTATTTTTTTATCAGCCAACCAAATAAAGAATAAGATAAAAATAAATGTGTTATATCAACAAATTAAAGTTACAGCAGGAAAGGGGCATGCATCAACTGCTAATGTAACAATAATTAAAGTATGGCAGTCAAAAAAACCCATTAAAAATGTGGTTGGCAACATTCTATTTCTAAGAAATTTTACAGTTTGAAATGTTCATTGAAAAGAACCTGATTTTTTTTGTCCTCAGAAGATGGAGATCTTAAACTGAGTGGTAGTTTATTTTTATGAGGTATATATTTAATACAATTTTGTAGATTAAACCATGACATAAGGCAGGGCTCTTCAATCTTGGCCCTTTTATGACTTGTGGACTTCAACTCCCAGAATTCCTCAGCCAGCGTGCCTCACTGAGGAATTCTGGGAGTTGAAGTCCATAAGTCATAAAAGGGCCCAAGTTTGAAGACCCCTGACATAAGGTGTGTTGAAACAGCATCTCACAAGAATAAAAGGCATAAAAATTACAGAACAAATTAATATCCAAATGACCTAAATTTTCTGTTGGTCATAAGGATTTTTACAGGCCATAAATACGTTTGAAGGCCCCTTCAATACGTTTGATTGAGTGATTATGTGCCATCAAGTAAGTTTCAGTTTTTAGCAACCACATAGATAAATTTTCTCCGTGATAATCTCTTCCTACTCCTCCCAATGATGTACTTATCTTTACTAGGACAATGTAACTAAGCAAGCCACTATACTGTATGATTGTGTGTCACTCAGGGTTCTGTGGCATAAAATAAACAGCTATATAAATCTTTTAAATAAAGAAATATTAAGATGACATACAATTTAAAATAATGCACAACATTGGTACAGGAAGAGTTCATGAAAAAGGTATGCATGTACCTGTTTAGAACAACAGATTCATAGTTGAGATGGAACAAGTGAGAAGACCATTTCTTCCAAGTAAATATAGAGTCGAAGAAGATTTGTACCAGTACAAGTGGACCTTTACATGTCACATATGCAGGACTCAGAATTTGCAGATTCAACGTGGTGGTTTCCTAAATTTAAAAAGTATATAAAATCTTATACTTAAACTCCCTAGCCCACCAGAACAGACTCCTCAGAGCAAATCTTAAAAATCAATTATATTTTGAAAGCTTGATATCTTCCAGGTTCCATTCAACACTAAACTCAGAGTTTTCATTGTGACTATTCCTTATTTAATAAATCTCATTTCATATTTTACTCCTCCAAAGTTGGCGGAAAGAAACATTTCTATTCCTTCATTCCTAATTGGCCTATCTCACATATATACTTCATTATCTGTGAGTTCAGTTCACCAGCGGTCTTTGCTCTATCATTATACAGATCAACCCATGTGAACTTTCTCACACTTCTTCCCATTAAATATGAGGCCCTTAAGGAAATAAATACACACATGTACAATTATCTACATGTCCACAATATCCACATACAAGATAAGGCAATTATCTTCTGCCTCTTTTGTAAATGAGGTTCCAAATTGTTTAGCTGTAAGGGAAGCAGAGGGACCCAACTTTTTAAGGCCTATAAACACAATTGGAATTTTGATCAAAGGCAATTAATCTGCTTTCAAAATAGCGGCCTTCCTTTCAATCTCTTTTTCTTAAGTTGATGGGGGAGGGGTGATAGGTGCAAACATCTGCCATTTTTTTTTAATGAAATACCTTTGGAATTATGCAGGATGCAAAAGTACCATCAGCAAGGCAGATTTTGCTTGGAGCTAAAGCTTTACAGCATATTAACTTCGTTTTTTAAAAAAATAATAAAGTAAAATAAATAGTAGGACAGGGAAACTGATGAACATCAAATCAGCTATCCGATGCATTGGTGACCATTAGCATCATGGTGTCAACTAATCCAGAAAAGAGTGGGTGGGGGGAAGTCCTACATTAAAGCCTTATTGCTACAATATTATATATTTAAAATAATACATTCTTGAAAAGTGTATTATACATTAAAAAGCATAAATTGCTCTTAGAACATTTTGTACTACTCTTAAAAAAGAACAGCACAGGATCCAAGAACTGAGAACAACTTAATAATCATCTGAAGTGTATTTTTATCAGTATGCTTATTATTTAATTGTGAACCGAGCTGTAGGTTTTCCTCTTAAAGCCGATAGGATTCTTACTCTGCATCTGAATATCTCTCTTTCTAAATAACACTCATTGTATCAGTCCAATCAAAAAGACTTCCAAATTGTGATTTGTTTACATTTTCTTCATTGTATTTATATCCAAGTCAGACAAAGTGTTTGCAGACAATGCTTGGGAAAAAGAGGTCCAATAAATAAATAGAGCAAAAGAAAAAGAAGGGAAAGTAGAGGAGGAAGATGAGATAAACAAAGTCATTACTAAAAGCCAACATGGGTTTGTCAAAAACAGATCATGCCAGACAAATCTTATTGCATTCTTTGACCAAGTGACAAAATTAGTGGATCGGAGGAGTGCTGTGGATATAGTTTACTTGGACTTCAGTAAGGCATTTGATAAAGTAGGTCACAACTTACTACTTGATAAAATAGAAAAATGCGAGTTAGACAGCATCACCACCAGATGGATTCGTAACTGGCTGACCGGCTGTACTCAGCATGTGGTCCTCAATGGAACCGCATCTACATGGAGGGAACTGTGTAGTGGGGTGCCCCAGAGCTCTGTTCTGGGCCCAGTGCTCTTCAACATCTTCATCAACGATTTGGACGAGGGGATAGATGGGGAACTCATCAAATTTGCAGATGACGCTAAGCTGGCAGGAATAGCCAACACTCCAGAAGACAGGCTTAAGATACAGGAGAATCTGGACAGACTTGAACACTGGGCGCTATCTAACAAAATGAAATTCAATGGTGAAAAAAGTAAGGTTCTAAATTTAGGCAAGAAAAACCAAATGTGCAGTATAGTATAGGTGGTACCTTGCTCAATAGTAGTAACTGTGAGAGGGACCTCAGAGTCCTAGTGGACAATCACTTAAATATGAGCCAGCAGTGTGCTGCAGCTGCCAAAAAAGCCAACACAGTGCTAGGCTGCATTAACAGAGGGATAGAATCAAGATCGAGGGGAAGTATTAATACCACTTTACAATGCCTTGGTAAGGCCACACTTGGAATATTGCATCCAGTTTTGGTCACCACGATGTAAAAAAGATGTTGAGACTCTAGAAAGAGTACAGAGAAGAGCAACAAAGAATGGTAAGGGGACTGGAGGCTAAAACATATAAGGAACGGTTGCTGGAATTGGGTATGTCTAGTTTAATGAAGAGAAGGACGAGGGGGGACATGATAGCAGTGTTCCAATATCTCAGGGATGGCTGCCACAAAGAAGAGGGAGTCAAGCTATTCTCCAAAATGCTTGAAGGCAGACAAAAGCAATGGATGGAAACTAATCAAGGAGAGAAGCAACCTAGAACTAAGGAGAAACTTCCTGACAGTTAGAAAAATTAACCAGTGGAACAAATGGTATAGGGTTTCCTGCCTGAGCAGGGGGTTGGACTAGATGACCTCCAAGGTCCCTTCCAACGTCATTATTATTATTACTATTATTATTATTATTACTATTATTATTATTATTATTATTATTATTATCTAAATTTTCCTTTCCCTATGCGACTTTTCAGAAATAAGCAATAATAACAGTAGAAAATGCTAATTCTTCTAATTCAGACTCTTCTAACCACCTTTTTCTGGCAAATAAAATACCATCTTTAGAAGCAGGGTTTTTTAAAAGAAATTCTATAAAATGCTGGATAAATTGCAGTTCCATATTGTAGTTCCATAAACATCTGTTCCAATTAACAAGACTTAATTTGGTAGAATAATTGCAGTCTTCGTAAGCAGAATTAAACAGTCCTTCCAGAACTAGGCATCAGATTTTGAATATTAAGAAAAAAAAACCTTTTGTCTTTTGGTTAATTATTTTTGTTTGTTTGATGGCATTTTTCCATAACAACAAAAGTAATGATAAGATTTAGGACACTTATTGCTATATTATATATTTAATGTGGTCAATTCTTATAAACTAAGTTGCCTACAGAGGAGGCCCGCTGCTGCTGCTAAGCAAAAAAAATAAGGATTCTGCTAACGGTGAGATCCACCTCATAAATTGTTGGAATGTGTTATCTTCCATTCCAGGAATATTCATCAAAATCTCATCCCTTATTTTGCTGCCTGCAAATCCTTGGTTGAATTTGGCATTAAGTAGTTGCTATTTAATGCCCGCTGAACTTTCATGAACTTGGAATGAAGTCATAGTCTGTTTGCAGATATTGTCTTTTCTAACTTAGACAGAGTCAGAGGAAAAGAAACTGTAGGGCATATACTAATTCATGATAACAGAACCAAGTTCTAATACAGCTGCATCCTTAGATGCTCTGAGTTTGCTATCTTCCAACCACCTGTGGTGGGGAATCATGAGAGATAAGCATTATTCTTAATGCAGATAAAGCAGTCAGAACCACCAGATATACAAAAACCTGCAATATCTAAGCAAAAATAGATATTTTCCAAAAATGGAAAAAATATCTGATGAAATTTAGCTATAACTGAATAAGATGGTTTCTCATGTACAACAATCATTGTCTACATTAGAGGAAGCAAAGTTTAGAAATAAGTCTATAGCTTTCATTTTTGCAAAACTCCAAAGAGCTATTTCCAAATTGGACCCCAGGTTAAAAAACAGCAAATAGTGAAAATATATATGGATTGTGATATATAATTCTCTTTCAACATTTGCATAGATGGATTAATTTGACTCTACATACTCTGAATTTTTTTACTGAGGAAAAACTGGATGAATTTATAATACATAGGTGTGACTTGCTAGTAGAAGAGCTATATAACTTTTAACATGTGTGACCTTATGGTATAGTTGGAAGAATACTGTTATTGTTCCACCCTACAAAGAGAAGAGACCAAGAGTAACACATAAACCAGGGGTTCCAACCAGGGGTGCAAGATGATATTCCAGGGGGTGCGAAAACTTGGGTTTTCAAAATTATAGTGCATATGCATAATTCGTTGCATTATTTTGAACTTTTGTAAGGGGTGTGAGAATATATCAGAAGCGTTCTAGGGGCGCAGGGATAGAAAAGGTTGGGAACCGCTGGCAAAAACTAAACTGAAGGAAGATCAGTTTAAGTTTGTCTGAAAAAAATTGTTTCAGAGAATACTAATTGAAAAAATATGAGAGGTAACAATAAGTAAAGTTTGACAAATGCAATGCAGCTTATATGGTGAAAAACTAGACTAAACAAATGAATTTGAATATTTAATGGGAATGTTTATTAAATATAAAGGATAAAGAATGGGAATAAGAGCTCAATCTGAATTAATTATGTATTACATAATTATGTATACATATCTATAATGTGTAATCATGTACTTATTTACATTAGAAAGTATTACATATATGCCCTTAGTTGTATTTCTCCAATAGGAACTTTAAGAATGGAGTTTATGGTGATGTCACTTGGACTTACTAGTGACCACTTGATTATAGAAAGTATGCCTTGGAAGGAGGCAGTAAATTTGGAGAGGTATAATGCTGTTTCTTTATATCTCCCCTTCCTTCCACAGTAAAATACAGTCTCAGAATAGCAATTCAACCCTTGCCATCTCGTAGCTTTATTGCCTTTCAAGGAATGTGTCTTCCATGTTTCCACACCATGAAAGAAACCCATGTCTCTCTTTATGGTTATCTTGTTCCCTTTATGGTTATCTTGTTGTTAAGCAATAATTCCTTGATGGGATCTTCTAATTATGCATAAGTATACTCATACTGTGCATTGTAGCAATTGCTCTTGGCTCATCTGGGTGCAAGCAATCAGCAACTCCCTGTAATATGCTAGCTTTGAAAAACAGAATCTTCTACTATCTTTGGATTGATTGGGTGAGCTTTCTTTAAGACATGCAAATGCTGGCAGAAAATTAAATGTTAGTATGAGGTCTGCTGTAAGGAATGATTTGTTGAAAAGAAGTCAAAAGGATGAATATTATACAGAAGTGGGAACTGAGTAGTTCAGGGAAAACATAAAAGTTGATTGCTGGTAGAATGAGTGATTTAAGAATGAATGATAAATGAAGAAGAAATAGAATTAAGAATGAATAGGAGCTGAATGAATGTAGATTGGATACAAAAATGAATGAGCATGAAAGAAAGTTGATGAGATGGCTGAACATATAGAGAATGAATAAGGATCAAATTGCGAAAAACGTGTATGAAAGAAAATGAAGAGTCAGGAGGAAGAGGAAGACTAAAATGTCATGGCTGAATGGGGATGATGAGATACTCAAAAGGAGAAAGGTGAAAAGTTTAAAGAACAAAAGACAACAAATCAAGGAGTATATGAATGTGATGAAAGCAAAGATAAATTGCAGGGATATAAAACCATTTTTGGTTCTACCCCATCTATACATAGACAAAAAAGTATGGAAGGGTGCAGTGATAGATATTGGTGTAAACTAATGTAACTACATTTTATTTTTCTTATCCCTTAATTTCTTTAACTTACTATTTCTAACTCATTTTCTGTGCTTTGGATAATGTTACTTATGTTACTGAAAGGGGGGTAGCAGGAAGTATGGTTATGTGTGCATGTATATGCACAATTTGAGGGGAATATTCATGAAAAATAACTCTAAATGAAACAATAGATGGAACATTTTTTACAAGTGAACCAGATCAGTTTTAACTTCAGTTATAACTTTGGTTTGGATAACTAAAATGCACTGAAATTTCTTTTCTAAATTCACCTAGAGGCCATGGTGGCTCATGTGGTTAGGATGTTGAATCAGAAGACTATCGAAAACTCGACAGCTCAGTAATTCAAAATCTGAGAGAGAGCCGCGTGATGGAATGAACTCCAATCAATTTGTCCCAACTCTTGCTTCCCTAGCAATTCAAAAGCATGCAAATGCAAGTAGATAAATAGCTACCACTTTGGTGGGAAAATACCGGGGACATGAAAGGAGGCCTCCGTGAGTGTCCCCTGGGCAATGGTGATATCACCAGCTAACTGTTTCAACCCAGAAGCACCTTGGAAGGTGCTTCCAACCCAGACATAGCAGTAGTATTAACTGGAGATATTACATTTATTTCAAATATTTTTGCTAAGTATTCTTGCAATAAAAAGAGAAAGAGAAAGAGGTGTTCAACAGAAACACCTTTTGAGCCTGTTAATCCTCCTTTTCCTAAAGCCAAGCAGCCACTTCAGGACTTTAAAAATACCACTTTAGAGGTAGAGATAGAGGTAGAGAGAAAAAGAGATTCTCTGATCAGTGAACAGAAGACAGACTACCTCATTAACTCTAATGTTAAGGGAAGCAAGATTTATAAATCTCCATATATCAAGGCAGAATAGCTCCTAAAAATGTATTTTCAAAGCAATGTATAAGGTTTTAGACAAGTGAATCATTGATATTGATGGAAATTTTGTGACTAAACAGTCAGCCATATATTACTTTCAAATTTTACCTTTATGTCTTCATAACTAAATAACTTCGTAGATCAAACGCTGCATTTCATATACTTGGTTGGAAAGGACAGAAAGCTATAAAAAGCTTTATGAACATTATCAACTCACTACTCTTATAAACTCTTATTATTATCTAACTTCACTCTTTGTTATTATTATTCAGGAATAATAGCATGAGATAATCAATGAAACAGAAATAATTGGTAAGCCCTCCAGGGCAGAAAAGAGAAAATTCAAAAAAAATATTTTCAGCCCACAAGCAGTATTGTCACTGCTAAAAATGAATTCAGCAGCAGTACCGTTAATGGCATAGGGCATCCAGAAGTTATCAAGAGCATTAGCACACGATGTTAAGGATATTTTGATATTTACACAGATATCAAATGAAACAAAGTACAAAGCTCATGGAGCTAGTGAAGATCTCACATTCAACCCAACCCTTCTTGGATCTATATCTGCGCAATGAGTCTGCCATTGCTTAGACTTTACTGAGCCTTTTATAAAGGGATTTTTTTTTAATCTGATGCATTTCTTTTGCCTTAGAAATGGAGAATGAGAGCAAAATTATTTCAGGGCTTCTTCAAAATCGATAGTTTTGGCTTTACTTAGCAAACATAAATGCTTTGTTTACATCTTCAGTATTGATTCTTGGGTAATGCCAGCAGTAGTTGGAAGCAATTTTTCATCTTCTTTTTCAAAAATTCTTCCTTACCAGATTAGCACTGATATCAGGATATCATCAAACATATTGAATATCCCAAAAAAATGGAACATATACTCTTAAGAGTCACTAAAAACAATCAGAGAGGGAGCTGTTCATACTTTTCCTAAGAAAATTCTTCAAGTATGGGGCCACCTCTTAAAGATTCCTGCCTCTTCTGCTTACTGGTATGAACCAGATGGATTGATTTGCAGACTGTTGAACATGGTCCCTTTTAGCTCAGCCAAATTCATTGTGCATATAAATGGGTTCTTTAACAAACCTGCTGGAGCAGATAGAACTGTGACTGTGTTTTAAGCATTTAACTTTTATTTATTTATTCCCACATTTATACAGTATAGCTGCCCATATCACAAACAAAACTCTGGGCAGTGCACAATAGAAAAAGACTATAGAAGAAATAAAAATTATTCCACATTAAAAAAAAAAAAATCCATATCATGAAAAAAGACTAGAGAGCATCTTCAGTGTTACATACAATATAGCCATTTCATCAGTTCTCCATTTTCTTTCAAGAGATCTTCAAACCTGCTGAACATGAGGGATTCCCAGAAGGTTGGCAGTGATAGGGCCAATCTCACCCTGGGAGGAAGGATGTTCCACAGAATGGGCACCATAGCAGAAAAGACTTCTGTCCTGGGTCCTGCCAGATGGGACTTCTTAATAGACAGGATCCACAACACAGCAATAGCAACAACACGTAGACTTATATACCGCTTCACAGTGCTTTACAGCCCTTTCTAAGCAGTTTACTGAGTCAGCATATTGGCCCCAACAATCTAGGTCCTCATTTTACCAACCTTGGAAGGATGGAAGGCTGAGTCAATCTTGAGCCAGTGAGACTCTAACTGTCAAACTGCTGGCAGCCGGCAGTCAGCGAAAATAGCCTGCAGTACTGCATTCTAACCACTGCGCCACTAAGGGCTCACATATCCCTTCTGTCAATAATAATAATAATAATAATAATAATAATAATAATAATAATAATAATAATAATAATAATAATAATAATAATAATAATAATAATAATAATAATAATAATAGTCAGAATTCAAACAGACAAGCACCTGCAACATAACACTCCGGACTTAATGATAAGAAAGATAAAAAAAGTCTGGATAGTGGACGTGGCAGTGCCTGGAGACAGCAGAATAGAAGAGAAAGAATTGGAGAAGATAACAAAATACAAAGACCTACTAATAGAAATAGAAAGACTGTGGCAAAAGCAAGCAAGGGTAGTACCAATAGTAATAGGCGCCTTGGATGTAATCCCAAAACAACTGGAACACCACTTGAACACCATTGGCATTGACAAATTCACCATTAGTCAATTGCAAAAGATGGCCTTACTAGGAACTGCTTCCATCCTGTGACGATATCTGTAATACCATCAAACATCCACATCTGCCTATCACAGGTCCTTGGTAAGGACTCGATAGGTAGACAAAAATGCCAAATCCAGTCTGAACATCTGGCTGACTGTGCGATGATCAATAATAATAATAACAATAAAGTTGGAAGGGACCTTGGAGGTCATCTAGTCCAACCCCCTGCTCAGGCAGGAAGCCCTATACCATTTCAGATAAATGGCTGTACAGTCTCTTCTTAAAAACTTCCAATGTTGGAACATTCACAACTGCTGGAGGCAGGTTTATTCCTTATAAACAACCAAGCAGTTGCAGTTTGAACCCAGCAAAAATCCTGAACCATCTTGGAACACAATCTCACACAGGGCCTCCAGACATCTAATATTCTGACTCACTACAGAACACTTAGATTATTTCAAAATATTTGCTAACACCAATCACGATTATTAATCCTTAATCTGAATTTGTAAGTGGTTCACATTTTAATGGAGGAAGCTAGGTTCCTTGTCCAGATTTTTTAAAAAAAAAAAAATTATTAAAGTTTTCTAACAGAATTAAAAACAGTACAAATTTTGAAATAAGAAAGAAAAATGAGAAAGAGGGGGGAAAACAAAGAAAAAAAGATTCAAAAGAAGTGGCTTCCAATCTTCTTGATATGTTTATAGATACATTTATAGATACACATTTTACCCTCTTTCTTTAAGATAGGGCTTACCTCTAGATAGGTAGGTAGGTAGGTAGATGATAGATAGATAGATAGATAGATAGATAGATAGATAGATAGATAGATAGATAGATAGATAGATAGATAGATAGATAGATAGATAGATAGATAGATAGCTATCATCTAGCTAGCTATCTCCAAGTTAATGAATATGCCAAGCTGTCCAATGCATGAAAGAGGACAATCTCACTTTAGGTAAAACAAGTAAAATCCACTCTAATTTTAAGATAGATGATTTCATTCAAAGTCTTGACCATTAAAACATGATGGCTTACTTTTTACCATAAAATAAAATGTATAACATTAGCTAACTATGATTAAAATGACTAATAACAAGCCTGACATGAATTAATCATTAGTCTTTATATAATTCACATTTGCAAATAGTAACTCAGCATACCTTTGAATCATGGGCTAGTAGAGTCAATTCTCCGAGATAAAGCAATCTGTCTGGATATGACGTCATAGAATTGGGACTAGTCATTTAGCCCAGTGATTTGAACTCACAAGTTGTAAAACAAATACCAATTAAAGCATCCCCAATAAAATTCTACTGTCATATGAACCTTACCATCTTCACAACATTGAACTACAATTGTCTTGCTGTAATATAAATTAATTATCCCAAATCCATCATTATGAGATAACAGGAAAAAAATCATAGCATTGTATGATGATTCTTCAGTTCCTTCAAAAATGATATCTTTATTTCCATCATCTTTTCACATGCCATCCGTCTGGTAAACTCGCAAGATTCATTTTTCTTGCCATGCATGTTGTTTCTATGTGTCATATAATATGTGTGGGTTTATGCATAATTCTGTATTTATCTATTTTTGTCATATTTATGTAGTGTGCATTGAAGGTGGTGAACCTTTGAGAGCTGTATGCAACGAAATTTCATTTTAATGTATGCCGATTAGTGTACATTCAAAGTGACAATAAAATTATTATTCTATTCTATTATTCAATTAAACAGATTCAGTTTTCTTTTCTTTTCTATCTAGAACTTAATTTCATTCTTCTGAATATTCTCATATGCTCTTAGTCCAGTTCATTTTTTTCAATAGTTTCATTAAGAATTAGTAAATAACTTTTGATTATCTTCAAAAGAACTTATTTGTCTTAAACAACCACTTTTGGTTCCAGTATAGAGTTAACAAGCTTGAGCATTTCTTGAACCCACAGATCAAATATTTTCTATAAAATAGCCATTTTGTAGTAGTAATTGACCTTCAAAATCTTGTTTTCAATTTGAAATGTAAACAAGACAATTTTTTCCCATAAGAGGATCTCTCTAATTAACTTCAAAATTTTTATTAAAATCAATTTCTTCCAAAGCCTTGGTATTTAAAAACTTTCCAAAAATAGCTTTATAATAATCTTTGCTGTATATTTTTTAAAAATGCAAAAAAATAAAAAATAAAGCTCTTACAAAGCTGGAAATATGTAATTTTCTTTTTAAAAAGATTGAGGAGAGGCTCACTCAGCAACTGGTAAACTTGTGGTTCCGAAGGTTTTTCAATCTTAAATAAACATTAAACAACATAAAACTCTAAAGTGATTAAAAGGATGAGGTTTGGTCAAACTTGGTGTCCATAAAAGTCTGCATTTATGGCTCAGAGCACAATTGAGCCTACAACTCCCAGATGATAGCAAGTGTCTGTAAAATTATTGGTTTCTGCCACCTACTAAACAAAAATATCTGTCCGGCATATATTTGGGTAATCTCTAGATCTCTCTTTATTCCAGAGAGAATTTTAGCAGTCAAGATCCCACATCCAGCTGTCTTTATGGCTGCAATGCCTCTCACTATCCACAAAGAAAAAAATGTCAGGCGTTAGTTTGCCATGACTCACTGGAAGTCCCTAAATCCTTCTAAAAACAGAACTAGTACTTGAGATGGGTCTGATCAATGCAGAATGAAGTGAAGCTATTATCAAATATCAGGATTTGGAAGCTGTACTTCTTTTGATTCAGCTCCAAGTTGTGTTTTTTTTTTTAAATTTTGGCAACATCACACTGCTTGAGCAACTATAATTCCATACAATGTATCATCAAGAATTCCCAGATACTTTGAAAACATCTTGTCATCAAACCAAGCAAACCTTATCCTATATCTATGAATTTTAATTTTTTCCCAAACAGAATGGAAAGAAAATGCATTTATCTCTCTTAAATGTTGTCCACTTATTTTCAGCCAATAATGAAAATTATTTTAAATATAATCCTACAATTTTGTATTTTATAGTGTCTGCAGATTTGATAAGCATTCCCTTTATCTCTTTGCCCAAGTTTTTAATAAAAATGTTGAAGAGTACACAAGGCTATACCTTCTGGCATTCCACTTGACACCTCCCTTCTTTTTGATATCAAATGTGGATGAGTACTCTGACTACAATTTGAAATCAGCTATGTATCCATTCAGTTGTCATGTTACTTAGCTTATACGTAACTATCTTGCTAATCAGAATGTCACAGGATAAGCTGTCAAATGTTTTTCTCAAATCAAGATATATTATGTCTCTAGCATTCCTACAATCTGATAATGAATTTACCTTACCCAAAGGGCAGGTACTTTTGGTTTGGCTTGACAAATAGTTGCTATGTTCCTAAATATCATCCCTCCACCATGTGGGGCTAATGGATTGTCTGAATATGTTGCCAGGGATATGAAGTGACAGGAAAGTAATCACTTTGATCTCTGACTTCAACCATAATCACGTGTTATAATAAGGAGGGAAGAGCAAACTATTAGTTCTTCTTGTAAAAATATATGCCCCTCTGCTAAGTAGATGAAGGAGATTATGAATTTCATTAAAGATATGCTTATCTTTTCCTCTTCTGTGGAGCCCATGGCTAGCAAATCTATTAATTCTAAACCAGTGCTCCAATATTTCCCATATCTGGGGAGCTGACATTAAAATCTCTATAGATCATGCTCACTGCATTTGGGAATTGTCTTTCAAGCATTTCCATCACAGCTGTCAAGTCAATACTTGGGTGATGTCCAGTTTCAGAGCTCGAAGGAAGGATATAGAGGTTAATGCATTTTTTAAAAAATTACCTACTGAGACTCTGGATATTGAAATAGATACCATTGCTTTCAAATCAACTGACACAAAGATAATCAAACCACCGCTAATGCATGCCTTTCTTTCCCAGCAGAGTTGAACCCCTAGAGATACACTATCTCATTCCAAGTCCTATTTTCAGAACATAGATAATATGAAATGCTTGTAGGAAGGCAAAAGAACTGATCAGAATACTTATTTTCAGAATGCTATATCCATAAAATGGCTTCCAATATAAACATCCTCTGTATCTCCTTATTGAAATTCAGGTGGTCCTCAACTTACAAATACAATGGAGCCCCAACATTGCTATTGCTAAGTGAGACACTGGTTCAGTGGCTTTTATCCCAGTTTACAACTTTTCTTGCCATAGTTGTTAAGTGAATCACTGCAATTGTTAAGTTAGTAACACGGTTGTTAAGTGAATCTGGCTTCTCTATTGACATTGCCTGTCAGAAGTCAAAAGATGACCCCGGGACACTGCAACCATCATACTGTAAATATGAGTCCGTTGCCAAGAGTCTGAATTTTGATCATGCGGCATGGGGATGCTGCAAAGGTCGTAAGTATGAAAATGGTCATAAGTCACTTTATTCAGTGCCTTTGGAGCTTTGAACAGTCGCTAAATGAACTGCTGGAAGTCAAGGACTACCTGTATAAATGGAAAAGCTGCCACCATTGTGGGAGGAAATGTCGATAGGAATATATAAAGGTTTGCCTAATTCCTTTGGATTTAGCACACTTTTTATGGGAAGCATTAGTATCGGATCTCCTTATGCTATGTAGCATATCGCCAGTGCTTTCAATCTTGGGAAAGATCATTAAAATTTTATCCCATTGGAAGCTTTAGAAGATTTATCACTCTTATTGTTAGCATTTGGGACTTAGAATCCTTATCATGTACTTCCAATGTGTGTTTTGTTATCAACTTAAAAGACAAAGATATCATCATGTTATTTATTAGTGGACTCACAAACGGGTTTCTTACAATGGCTACAAACTTGCAACAATTATTTTTTGTTCTGCATCAGGAAGGTTCCCATAATATTTGTGAAGAATATTATTCTTTTGTAAAGGTAATTTCATCAGCTTCCTTATTTATGATCTAGATAGAAAACCTTGTGTTATCCTATTCCTTAACTGGATTTTGTGACCTTTCACAGCCAGATTTTAAATAATCCATGGGGGGGGATTCTTTTCAAAATTGGTATCATTTTTATCTTATCACTAATATAGAAAATGTCCCACTAAACAAACAACATCTAATAAAAATGCTTGGAAGTCAGGTAATCTGTCCAGACAATACGGTTCTGGGCTCATATTTGAAAAGCTACACAATTTGATCTGATTCTATGTGATGATCTCCAGTTAGGAATGAATTTGTTAAAGGAAAAGACCTTTGGTGTTTTGTTTTGTTTTGTTTTTGTTTTCAATTAAATAAGTGGAAGAACATGTATGCTTGGCTTAGCTATATAAACTTCCTTTTTTATTAGAAATAAATAGAAATAGAAATAAATAGAAATAGAAATAAATAAATAGAACTCATCAAATTTGCAGATGACACCAAGCTGGCAGGAATAGCCAACACTCCAGAAGACAGGCTTAGGATACAGGAGGACCTGGACAGACTTGAACACTGGGCGCTATCTAACAAAATGAAATTCAATGGTGAAAAAAGTAAAGTTCTACATTTAGGCAAGAAAAACCAAATGTACAGGTATAGTATAGGGGGTACCTTGCTCAATAGTAGTAACTGTGAGAGGGATCTCGGAGTCCTAGTGGACAATCACTTAGATATGAGCCAGCAGTGTGCTGCAGCTGCCAAAAAAGCCAATACAGTGCTGGGCTGCATTAACAGAGGGATAGAATCAAGATCACATGAAGTATTAATACCACTTTACAATGCCTTAGTAAGGCCACACTTGGAATACTGCATCCAGTTTTGGTCACCATGATGTAAAAAAGATGCTGAGACTCTAGAAAGAGTACAGAGAAGAGCAACAAAGATGATTAGGGGACTGGAGCCTAAAACATATAAGGAACGGTTGCTGGAATTGGGCATGTCTAGTTTAACGAAGAGAAGGATGAGGGGGGACATGATAGCAGTGTTCCAATATCTCAGGGGCTGCCACAAAGAAGAGGGAGTCAAGCTATTCTCCAAGGTGTCTGAAGGCAGGACGAGAAGCAATGGGTGGAAACTGATCAAGGAGAGAAGCAACTTAGAACTAAGGAGAAACTTCCTGACAGTTAGAACAATTAACCAATGGAACAACCTGCCTCCAGAAGTGGTGAATGCTCCAACACTGGAAGTTTTTAAGAAGAGACTGCACAGCCGTTTGTCTGAAATGGTGTAGGGTTCCTGCCTGGGCAGGGGGTTGGACTCAATGACCTCCAAGGTCCCTTCCAACTTTATTATTATTATTATTACATACCCATTACCAGGGCTTTTTTGTCATAGAACGCCCAGAACGGATTTCCTGCACCTTTTTTGGAACCTTGTAGGGTAGGCAAGGCGGGTTGTATGACGTGTGTGAGTTCCGGCACCTTTTTTTTTTTTTTACAAAAAAAGCACTGCTCATTACAGTATTGCCTTTCAGGGTAAACAAGTTTATGTTCATTGTTATGTTCATCCCACAGCCTCTCCATAAGTAAACCAGATCCCAATCTTAACATTTTCCAAGTTGGATGATCTACACTTGCAGTCTTATAATTTTTCTACTCTCAAATAGCATTTGTGTTTTATTTTTCATCATATTTCTTGCCTATTAAAGAATATAGCATTCATATCACTCTTTAACATATCATTATCATTTGTACACATACTTCATTATACAGAATAAAATAGATACTTCTTCGAGTCACTGCTGGCAAAGAGCTTAGAAAGAATTCCAGAAGAATGTCCATATGCTGTTTAAGAATTCAGACCCATTAAATCCTTTTCTCATTGGCTTCTCCAGTTGTTGAACCTTATCTTTAATAAATCTAGCTTTCTTAAGATCTGCTTTGTTGAAATCCACAAAAGCAAATGTCTAAACTTTCTCTATCTACTAAATCTTCCTTATTGCTTAGGATCAGTTTATTATGAGAATATAGTTTTTTTAAAAAAAAAAAACATAAAATAGAAACAGCATACATGTTCATGCTTCTTCAGCTTTATATAAATTATGAGAGAAGATTGTAGATAAACTGGAGCCTCATAGTGCTAATTTATGCAGATCTGATATAACATCTTAAAGGAAACTCACAAGGATAAAGATTGCATAGCTGACACATTTGCATCCTCCTTGAACTATTTCCCTTTTAGACATTCATTTCTATGCAAGCTTTAGCTCATAACATTTACTCCCTGCAGCTGAATCCTTGTATGCATGTGTCTGAGTCCCTCTCAACTCAATGGGGCTTAGTTCTGAATAGACATGTATAAGATTGAATAATAACTTACTTTCTTCAGATACATTTCAAATATTTAGACTTGATCATACAGAAATAGCACCATTCTTTAGTGATGAAGCAGGCATTTTGCCTTGGGGTTGGAAAACTAGAAATTGAGTCATTTCAACATGATTAGAGCTCATATATATTACTGACCTAGGGGCATGCATTAACAGGCAAAAGTCAGCAAAGATTATAATTATTCTTTTCTTAATCATATTTCCTTGCATAAAAGCAATCCCCAATGTGGAGATTGTAAGAAAGCAGAATTAAAAGAATTCAGCATATTTTAAATATCAATGAACAGACCAGATCTCCTTTAGTTGATAGGGAAACTAGCACACTTTATTTGATTTATTTAATTCATTTATAAACTACTCCTTCTGTCTTTTGGTGACCATAAAATAAAAATGCAATAAAAATTATTCTTAAACCAAGAAAGCCAAATCTGAGCAGGCCTTCATAATACATTCTATAAGTGTATCTCTGGCAAATGTCAAAACATCACTAGGATAGTAAGAAGCAGCCCTGTTTGCAACTAACAATGATGATGTGTACCAATAGAAGAAAATATAGATCAGGGTTGAACTGTGGCATCATATGTGCTCTCAGAGCTCCAAGGTTGGTGAGAGAGAGCTTGGCACTCTCAAGCTCAGACATCACCAAGGACTCCATAATGATGGTGTGTTTTGATGATATCATCTTTCAAGCATTATACACTTTGATCCTGATGTCAGGTGCTAGTACATAGGTTGCAGCATTTATGCAATGATGTCATCATGTCTGTTTTCATCATTTCCCACACCTTTATCGCCCATTGGAAGGAGAATATGTTTATAATCTCTTCCTTGGTTCTTCTCCTAAACGGCTACTGTAGAAAAAGAATGGTGTTGATCCAATACTGTGCTTTTTCTGCACAGTTTTCCCAAACATGTTTAACTACAAAGTGCATATTGGAAGAGCCGTGGTGGCGCAGTGGTTAGAATGCAGTACTGCAGGTTAACTCACTTCTTACTGCCAGGAGTTTGATCCTGACCGGCTCAAGGTTGACTCAGCCTTCCATCTTTCCGAGGTCGGTAAAATGAGGACCCAGATTGTTGGGGGCAATGTGCTGGCTCTATAAACCACTTAGAGAGGGCTATAAAGCACTGTGAAGTGGTATATGAGACTAAATGCTATTGCTATTAGAGAAATCTAAATTCAAGGTGGTTAAGGCATGAGTCAATATGGGTCTTTGCACAGGGTTTTATCATTTGAAATAATTTCACTTCTCTAAAATTTATTTCCACATAGGTATTTATTTATTACTTATTTATTATTAAGTAGACAGAGGCCTTAAAGTGGAATTAATTCAGGAGGCAATGATGACTTTACTAGGATGAGTGATACAATCTCATGTACACAGATTTAAGTGACTTACTTTTCATTTCTCTTTCTTCATTTTATAATCTATTCTCCAGTACTATTATAAGTGTGTTCTACAGTAATTTAAGGTCCATAAGCAAACTATTAATGCTGTAAAAGACAGGGAAAGAAGTATTATTTGCTCTGCCCTTTTTCCTTAAATTTAGTAGGGTTTTTTAGAGCTCTTCAGCTGCAAACCACTTTCTAGTGATTATTTTTATTTGCTTATTTAAATGCTTGTCCAATATCTTTTTATTGGATTCAGTAACCCATAGGTAGGAAGATTTAACAAATAATATCATTATAAATCTCAGCACAAGAATAACATGGCAGCTAAGCAGAATAGCAATACATCCCAGTGTGTTTAAAAGATAAAAAGTCATTCTCCTTCCTTGGTACAATGGTCTTAAATTGGCATTTGAGAATTAAAAGATACTATATTAGGTTTTTTTCAGGAGTAAGTTTCTCAAGCTTTTCCTTCCTGTTATAGCTCAAATAGTAGGATACTTACAAATTATAAGATCACAGAACTGGAACGAATATTGAAAATAATTCAGTCTACTCCTGACATTTGCTACTATTGTACACCATTTCAAAGAAATGAACAGCCAATTTCTATTTAACAATCTCTAAAGAAAGAAAGATTCTAAAGAAAGAGACTGCACCAACAACAACATTGGTCCAGCTGCCCAACTGTTTGGGATATTCATCCTCACATTTAATCTAAATTGTTTTTCTTGTCATTTGGATCAATTTGTGTGACCTTCCCAGAGGTGTGGAGAGCTAACTGCTACATGTTTAGTATTTGGATAAACTTAATCCAAACCACCTGGAGCAGACTGGGAATTTTCCAACCCATGGGCCACATCTGGCCCTTTGATTGTCCATGGTTGCAGTGGTAACCCTCCATTACAGTCCCAGTTTCTCTTGTGGCCCTTTGGAAAAGCAATTGTCCACCCCTGATCTGCAGCTTAAGGCAGTGCAAAAAATACTCCCTCCAAACTTTCCCCATAGTAACTAAGTGGCAAAGTAAGAGGAACTGAGAGAACGCTATTGGCCTAAAACACCTAGTTATTGGTCTGAGTTATCCAGTTACTTTCCATGGCTAAGGACCTAGATGTCCTTGTTCCTTGTCCAACATCTTAGCTATTTTATACCACAACTGTTCTCTGATCAGGGTAAATCTATGTCCTGAAGCAACTGTATCTAGCTACCTCACATAAATTTTAAGCACTGTGGGAGAAAAAAAATGGAATCGTAATACTTCATATCTGCAATTACAGAGCAAAGAAGCAAGTTTCCAGCAGTAATTTCCAAGAACTACCTTCTGGAGAAAAATGATTGGAATTAGGTTATAGCAAAAAAAAGAAAATTTTGTACATTCCCTGCCTACTTATCAACCAGTACAGGTCATTTACTAATACAAGTAAGATAACTCACTCCCTAAACATATAATAATTTGGAAATTGGTTTCACCTATATGTGATGTAACTAAGCTACTGCTATCTAGAAAGAGTACAGAGAAGAGCAACAAAGATGATTAGGGGACTGGAGGCTAAAACATATAAGGAACGGTTGCTGGAATTGGGTATGTCTAGTCTAATGAAGAGAAGGACGAGGGGAGACATGATAGCAGTGATCCAATATCTCAGGGGCTGCCACAAAGAAGAGGGAGTCAAGCTATTCTCCAAGGCGCCTGAAGGCAGGACAAGAAGCAACAGGTGGAAACTAATCAAAGAGAGAAGCAACCTAGAACTAAGGAGAAACTTCCTGACAGTTAGAACAATTAACCAGTGGAACAACCTGCCTCCAGAAGCAGTGAATGCTCCAACACTGGAAGTTTTTAAGAAGAAACTGGACAGTCATTTGTCCGAAATGGTATAGGGTTTCCTGCCTGAGCAGGGGTTTGGACTAGATGACCTCCAAGGTCCCTTCCAACTTTATTATTATTATTATTATTATTATTATTATTATTATTATTATTATTATTATTATTATTATTATTATTATTATTATTATTATTATTATATGCCAGAAAAGCTTTCCCAAAGAAGGCACATAGTATATCAAGCAATAGTTATTCAAATTTCCAGTGTATAAAGTCGTGGTCTCTTAAAAAATAAAAAAATCTCACAAGAGACACGTCTTTGACCTTATCCTTCCAGATATTTTCAAAAGTTCCCAATAAATAAAGGGCTTATGGGAACCAGGTCCTTTCCTATAAGATAAGCAGAGTAGTGGAGATCCAAGGAAGATAAGGAATTGCAAGGGAGGAGCCAGCATGGCTATTGGTACCCATTCATGCCACAGAGGATGAAATCAAGAACATGGCAAACGGCACACTACCAATGACATGATCCATTATAGGAAATGCATGAGTGGAGTCAAACTTTGCCAGTCATCACCATTTCTACCCTGCCGGGATGCTAAACAAAGCACCAGCAATAACAGATGAAGATATATTTTCATTTGGATTAACATAATCTGTGCAGTATCGTTTTAGGACTCTTGCAGCGAGGAATGATGGGGAACAATTTTCAGTCTGACCTTAAGTATCCTAGCAAATTTGGGTACATTTAAATAGTTCCTATTTCAGACATAATAGAAAACTATGGTTAGATGCTTCATCTTGGCTTGCTTGCTTGCCCAGAGGAGGAATGACACAGCAAAAAGAGGCTACATGCAGACCCCTTTTACATGTCCTCATGTACTCTGCCAAGACTGCAAACTCAGCCAAAGCAGGAAATCCAATCACTGTATGTTGACAGCATTGTTGGTGGGGCTTCTCTTTGCTTGGCAGCTGCATCACACTGGCTCCACTTTTCCTCCAATAAAATTTAGTTTCTCCAAAGGGGGGAGAGAGAGAAAAAGAGAGGTAATTGCACTCTGCCCGCTTTGTAGTGCCAGCAGGTGGCATACAGAAGATGCTATTTCCTTTGAGGGGATTTTTCTGCCTTTCTCTGGAGATCACAGAACTTGGAGATCAAAAGATTCTGAGGTGAAAACACCATCTTGCTGAAAGGTTAACAATCAATAATTCATCATGAGTAAGTAAAATGCTGTTTGCTTACTTCTCTGTCCAGAGAAGTTTTAAATAACATTCTGCTGCGGTAAAAAGTCCTGGAAACAATCCGAAATTACTATCTTTGAAAGGCTTTTAAAAGATGCTTGCTATCCAAATGCCTGGTCCTTGGCCTTTGAGATGCTTACTAAGAGTGGTGCTTCAAAAGGAGGGTGGGTGAGGATAGGGGGGGAAATGTGAAGCTTTTTTTTTTTAATGTGTCTGCCATTCCAAATTTTTGTGTGACAACAGGTCAACAAGCTGAGTGCCAGTGGTAACTACGCTTGGATGGAAGAAGAAAAAAATGAGCTTGGTTTTTGTTTGTAGTCTTATTCCAAATGTCTGGGTTTAAGGAGCCTCTGCTTCTCCCACATTAGCTCTCTAGACAAATCCTGAACCACTTTTGTAGCAAGCCTCTAACAAACTCTGTCACTTTGACCTAATCCGGTTTTCTGCACAGCTGTGCTAAAGTCACCTTTAGTTTTATCACATTTTAATGCAAACAAGGCCGGAAGGGTACTTGTTTGGACTGAAGAAGCTGTGACAATTCATATGAATAGGAACTTCAGTAACTGGGAAGAAAAATGTGACAGGGAGCTTTATCACTGCATTGTACACAGCAATCTGAAAATTATTGCTTCTTTAGGGGGCTATTCTTGCATTGAGGCCTAGCATAGTCTATGCTAAGCAGCTAGACAGAAGTCTGAATGGTTTTGCCAGTCCTAAAGACGGATTTTCATTCTATTGTGTGTGGGTATTCCCGACTTCCCTAAGAGGATTTCAAAAGCAGGACAAGGCAGCTCGATCCGACTTTATGAAGTTTCAAGGCATGCCCTTTAAAATTCAAAGGCCATTTTTTTTTAACCCTCAATGCTTGCTTTGGAAAAGAAGGATGTCAAATGTGTGTGTGATCTAAAAGGAAGCAGCAAACGTTATATAGGAGAAAAAGAGTATTTGATAAATAGAAGAGTGCAAATGACACACAGTTTTTACTTGCATGTGCAAACGCAAATAATATCATGGATGAAATTCGGAGGAGCATAATTGGGACTTCTGTGTGTTAATAGTGAAGTTGTAATTCTGCAACACAGCATCTCTGTAAGTGATGAATGTGTGCAAGTAGAGTTTCTGCAAATCTTGATATGTGTTTAAGTTTAGGCAATTGATTGTTTTTATATTAAAGGATAGTTATTAGTACATAGTCAATATGGCTTCATTATATACTTATTAATTTGGCAATTTTATTCAATCCCTTTTTTGCAAGACTAAAATAACAAAAAGTAGGTTCAGGGAGGAGAAATAAGGAAGTGACCATATTTAGGACCAAAAGATTGTATAGATAATCTCTCCTCAGTTTGAATTGAATTACCTATTTTCAGTACTATGTTTACAGCACTAAAACCGGGTGTTACTAATGATAATAATTTATTGTAAACTGTGTTACAACCAGCTGGTCTTTAAGAAAACCCTTCATAAAAGACTTGAAAGAATTTAAGCCACTTTCTGTAATCAGACACATTCCCTTGTGGCAGAATTGGAGATTTTTACTGGAAACCAGTAGTCAGACTTTGGGAACCAGTGGTCATCTTCAGGCAGAATCCAAGCTTAAACTGGTGGGCTTCAACAAGTGTCTGCCATAACAATTTCCAAAGACAGGAATCTCTCACTGGATTTTCACTCAGGGACAAATCAGATTTATTCCCTCTGTTTTGTATAACCTGTTTATATGGTTATATAATGTACCATACTACAAACTAATGATAACAGATACATCAACCAGCCTTAGAACTAACAAGATATAATAATAATAATAATAATAATAATAATAATAATAATAATAATAATAATAATAATAATAATAATAATAGTAGTAGTAGTAGTAGTAGTAGTAATAATAATAATAATAATAATAATAATAATAATAATAATAATAATAATAATAATAATAAAGTTGGAAGGGACCTTGGAGGTCATCAAGTCCAACCCCCTGCTCAGGCAGGAAACAAATGGACTGGACAAATGGCTGTCCAGTCTCTTCTTAAAAACTTCCAGTGTTGGAGCATTCACCACTTCTGGAGGCAGGTTGTTCCATTGGTTAATTGTTCTAACTGTCAGGAAGTTTCTCCTTAGTTCTAGGTTGCTTCTCTCCTTGCTTAGTTTCCATCTGTTGCTTCTTGTCCTGCCTTCAGGTGCTTTGGAGAATAGCTTGACTCCCTCTTCTTTGTGGCAGCCCCTGAGATATTGGAACACTGTTATCAAGTCCCCCCCTCAGGGTGAACAGCAGACCAGCTTTTGACAGTAGCAATAAAGGCTTTGGAAAAGATATTTAGATACCAGCATCAGTACATTCAAATATCAAATAGTGCAGGAAATGGTTTTCCCTGTGTCACTCTATAGTAGTGAAAGTTGGACTTAGAAAGAGTATTGGCACTTTGGCGTTGGAAAAGATTCCCAAGGTTCATGTACTGTAAATGTTAAATAGCATGGGAATACCCCACATTGCAGAAAACACTGTCTCAACCACCCTTCTTCCAGACTGAAACCCCCTACTCAGGAAGTAAGGAACTCATTTCCCAATGTCCATCTTTTATGGGCATTCCAGAAATATACCACAATAAATGGTACTAGATTTCAGAAAGAGCCGGCACAGTCATACTTCACTCAGTATCAAGGATGCAGCTGTAGAGGTAGTCAACAGCAGTGGTGGGATTCAAATATGTGAACAACCAGTTCTCTGTGTGGATGCTGCTTCCGGAAGTCCATTCTGGGCCTGGGCAACAAAAAAATTAGCTACCGGTTCTGCTGAAACGGTGCGAACCAGCTGAATCCCACCACTGGTCAATAGTATTAAGCATCTGGGGGTGCAGATAAGTAACAATCTGAATTGCTCTCTCTAATGACATCATCCTTAGTGAAGCGTGGAAACCAGCGTCTGCATTTCCTATATCGGATGAGGAGAGCACATCTTTCTCCTTCTGTCCTGGCCACTTTTTACAGAGGGACGATTGAGAGCATTTTAACAAACTGCATCACTGTCTGGTTTGGTGGCAGTGGTGCCCCAGATAGAAAGTCTGTACTGTTTCTCCCCTCTGGGAGGAGGTTTCGAAGTATTTCTAGCAGGACTACCCAATTCTGTAATAGTTCTCTTCCCTATGCCATCCGTCTGGAAAACTCGTAAACTCGTTTATTTTTGTCATATTTATGTAGTGTATATCGGAGGTAGTGACCCTTTGAGAGCTGAATGTAACAAAATTTCATTTTAATGTATGCCGATTAGTGTACATTCAAAGTGACAATGAAGTTATTATTCTATCCTACTAAACCTAATTAAGAGGTCACTTACTTTGGAAAATGTGCACTTTGAATGTTAAGTTTGATTTTACATTTTTCATTCGTTGGAAAACTAAAAGAAAATTTACATTTTTGTTTACTTTTCTTTATAGAGGTATTTCATAATAATTTTCCAATAAAAGTCCCATTGATTATTACTAACCATATGCAACAGAAACATTGCATCTCCCTCAGGTTTGCTTGAATTCTCTCTGTGTAGAAGAGGTTAGACAATGAAATTGATACCAATATTTGTAGAGGTTTGGCTGCTCAGTAACATTTCTGGTGTTGGCAGATGAATGTGAGAACTTATAAGTCTATCCACGGGACTAGCACATGAAAGCTTTCATAACTTTCACATTGTCTATCACAACTAGTATGAAAGAGATCAAAATAATCATCTGGTGTTGAGGGAAGGCTTGTATTGTCACACAGGTGAATTGTCTCATACAAAGGTGCTGTTTGGCTGAGAAACGTAGTTTATGTAACATTTTTTAGGCTATCACTTTGTGTAGTACTATGTCTCCCTGGTTATTTTAGCAGGAATCCTTCCTAAATAAGGAAATTTCTCTGCTGGAGATAATATCTGGCAAATTAGCGAGCAGAAGAAGAGCACAATGAAAGGGCACAGGCACTCTAGAAAGGTAATCAAGCATTGCCTAGACTGCAGAATATTATTTTTTAAATTTTTATTTATATATTCATTCATTCATTCATTCATTCAGTTTCTATAGCTACCATCTCAGTTAGTGATTCTGGGCAGCTTACAATTCCAAAAATATAAAATTAATTAAAAATAAAAAAAATAAAAACAAAAAGCAGAATAACAGACTAGCAGAGTCAGAAGGGACCTTGGAGATCTTCTAGTCCAACACCTTGCTCAGGCAGGAAACCTATACCATTTCAGACAAATGTTGTCCAATCTCTTCTTAAAAACCTCCAGCACTGGAGCAACCTCCAGTGTTGGAGCAGTGTTGGAATAATACAAAAAAAAACCACAATCGATAAAAAGACTTCTTTTGTTTTGGAAGATGGGATTTTTTTGAAGCAAATAAGAGATGGTGCCAAAGCTCATATCAAGAGGATATATAATGTTTTATTAGAATTGGACTCAGAAACTGAACTAGTTAAAGACTGTATGATTAAATGGGCTCAAAATATAGGAGAAACAATACCTATGGACACTTGGGAGCTGATCTGGG
>NW_015388277.1:94036-107432 GCF_001527695.2 Protobothrops mucrosquamatus
CAATATGGAGAAGATGGATTGTTTATATTCAAAAGAAACATAGAGTGGTAGAATATAATTTAGGTTTTTAGATTTTTTTAAGTTTGTTTATTTCTATCCTTTCTTGTAGATTAAGATATTATGTGGAGTTAGAGATATTAGTATTTGTCTACTTTTATATGAATATTATCCTGGGATTAGGTTTGGGAAGTTCTGGGGGAGTGGGGGTTTTTTGATTGTTTATTGTGATTACTTATGATTGTTTTTTTATGATGGAAAAATAAATAAAATTTTCAAAAAAAAAAAAAACCACAATCAAAATAAACATATACAGCAGCTGAGGTACCTGATTAACAGTAAAGCCAAGAAACGGGGCCCTTAACCTAGTCAGCGCCCCAGACTTGGGGACACAGCCAGGTTTTTAAAGGCTTATGAAAGGCTAACAGGGTTGGGGGCCATTCTAATCTCCGAGGGGGATGATACTCCACAGAGCAGGGGCTACTGCAGAAAAGGCCCATCTTCTAGTCTCCCAGTGGTGGGATTCAGCCAGTTCGCACCACTTCGGCAGAACCAGTAGCTAATTTTTTGTTGCCCAGGCCCAGAATGGACTTCTGGAAGCAGCATCCACACAGAGAATTGGTTGTTCACATATTTGAATCCCACCACTGTAGTCTCCGCCACTGTAGTCTCCCTTTGGTTGAAGGGATTTGCAGCATGCCCAATCTGCTAGATGAAATTGGACGGGGAGAGTCTCTTGGAAAAAGATGGTCCCTCAGCAACTTTAGAGCTATTGTAATCTCAGAAGCAGCCCCTGAGTCAAGTCCAGCAGGGGCAGAGGTTTTCACCCTACTTAGTTTTTCATAATTACCTTAGGTCCACCGTTACCTGCCAGAGTGCAGGTTTGTATGCCTCAGATTCAATTCCATGTAACCTTAATAACATTATGTAAAGTTTCTCTATGTAAGCCACTGCTATGGACTCCAGAGAAAGGTAATTGACCACAAAATGACTTACACGTTTCATAATGAAAGTACTTGTTATTTACCAGGAGACAAGGAGTCTCTTGCTAAAGTCTGCATTTTAACAGTAATCTTCTTTAAAACTTGCTGTTTTTTATCATTTAAAAAGAACAAATGTTTTATTAACAGCAAGCTTAACCTAAGCTTTATTTTAAAAGAAAAAAAGAAAAGAAAGACAAAACCCTCACTGAATGATCTGAATATTCTATGAGGCTCAAAAAAAGTTCATTGTAAATGAAATTCCATCACTCTGCAAACAGGCAGGTCCGCTGCTGCATTGCCAAGCAACACTGTGCTGAGGATTACTGCTGAGCTACTTCCGTTTCATAGGAATATGCAGAAGAGCTCCTAGCAAAACAAATGTGAAAAGAAAAGAAATCCATGGAGCGGCAGGCCAAAGAAAATTAGATGTGCTGAAACTTCAGTGATTTGAATTCAGAGCTGCAGTTGCAATCCTTTATTTCTGTTTACCCAGAAATAATAAACTTTGATGGATTCCATCACAATAGAAAAATATCTGTGTTGCTAAGTCTCAATTGAAAAAGGCAGTTTATTGTACTGGTAAAGCATCAGGCTAGAACCCGGGAGACTATGAGTTCAAGTCCCACCTTAGACACTAAGCTCACTAGAGTGACCTTGGGCCAGTTACCTTCTCTTAACCCCAGGAAAGAAGCAATGGCAAACTACTTCTGAAAAGCCTTTCTAGGAAAACTGCAGGGACTTGTCCAGGCAGTCTCCAAGAATTGGATTTGATTGAGCAGAATGGAAAAAAGTCTCAATTATATTGAAATATGATTTGCACCATTAAGATCCAGTTAGCTAACACTGCATGCATACCTAGGTTCTAGATATTGAAGTTTGCCCTCAACGTCTCAAAGAAACGTCACCTGTTTAATTTTAGAATGTGCATAAGATTTGTTTCCCTCTTTCTGAATCTGTGTGGCAAATGTAGCTGTTAAGTATGAATCTGTGTGGCAAATGTAGCTGTTAAGTATATATTTCTTAAGGTGACCAACCGTCCTCCTTTAGGGAGGACAGTCCTCCTTTTGTAAGTTCTGTCCTCCCTCGAAAAGTGCCCTCCTACATGTCATCCTTTTTGATATTTGAAGACTAATCTGCAGGGCTTTTTTTTCTCATAGAACACTCAGAATGGCGTTCTGGCACCTTTTTTTGATGGTTTTTTTTCAACTTTTGCATGAGCTGTGCTACTCCCCCTATTGGCTTTTGAAAGACAATAGGAATTGCTGCTGAGCGTGCCAAAACACCCGGCCGGCAAACTTTGCACATGCAAGTTGTCTGCAGCGAAGATGAATTGGCAGGAACTTTGCACCCCTCCCTGCTACCCAACTACACCATCTCCTAGTTAGTTCCAAAGATACCTGGAGGAGACTGAAGCGGTAAGTTTCTCTTGATCTTCGGCTTTGCTAGGCAATAATGGCTGCGGGCACAAGAGGCAGGGGCGGCGGGGATGCAGTGGGCGGGGGAGTGAGGGGCGGCAGCGGCCGGTTGCCCCCCGTGCTGTGGGAGCCGCGGGGCCCTCTCTACATGGGGCTGTGCAGGGTGGGTGGTGGTGCTGGCGGGGCAGCTGCAGGCACGGTGTGTCGACAGCGGGCTGCCCCCCGGGGCCGGGGCCGGCACGGCTGGTGCTTTGGAAGCCATGGGGCCCGTTCTACATGGCGGGGCAGCGGTGCTGGTGGGGCGGCTGCGGGCGGGGGCATGGCGGGCAGTTGACCTTCCATGGGCCGGGCCAGCTTTTACGATATTTTTTTCTTCAATTTATTTGTGTCCTCCTTTTCATTGTAAAAAAGTTGGTCATCTTATATTTCTGCATTTTTGTGAATGTGATATTCATTTTACAGCCTTCAGTTTCATGGTTTGGATCTGTGCTTTAACTGTGTTTAATGGAGTCACAGAAAATGAGAGAATTTAATTTAATCACAGCTAACTTGTCTCATTGATCCAATGCAGGGAGGTGCACAGATGAGAATTAGCAAATGAACTGGAACAAAATTACCATTGTTTCTTGTGTCATGTCTGTAAAATAAAAAAAAATGGTATGAATATCTGAATGCATGGAAAAAAAGTGAAGGGAAGCACTCAAGAGCACAAGCATTCATTTTCTGAACCTAATTACTTACATGATAACATTGCTTGCCTCTCCTTGCCCAAATGGTCAACTTCCCAGATAATTTGAATACCCCAATTTTTACAATCATCTCCTTTATCATAAGTCCTAGAAGTCATAAATATAAGTTGAAAACACAAATAAATCAAATTGAGCTGGTCAAATCCTTTAACATGAACTCATGTTTCATTTCTCAGGTTTCTGAGGCATCCTAGTTAAAGCTGCCACAGAAAAGTTCAAAGGTTATCCTCAACAACTATATTCTAGCTGTTTTCAGAGCATTAACAGCTAATTGTGCAAATGCTTTGCTCAAATGTGACATTATAAGGACTATAAACCCCTGCAATTGTCTAGTCCAATTATGCAAAGAGGCAGGACTGCTTTAAGAAATCACAGAACTGAATCCAAATCACTGCACAGCCCTATTTCCAATTTTTTTCCTGCATATTGACTTGTGGCTGTCATAGCCTAAGTCTGAACTAGCTAGAAAATGTTTTAATTAATTTTTCCCAGTGCATCTTTGGCATTCTCATGGTGGCGCAGTGGTTAGAATGCAGTGCTGCAGGCTACTTCTGCTGACTGCCGGCTGCCAGCAGTTCAGCAGTTCGATTCAGCCTTCCACCCTTCCAAAGTCGGTAAAATGAGGACCCAGATTGTTGGGGGCAATGTGCTGACTCTGTAAACCGCTTAGAGAGGGCTGTAAAGCACTGTGGAGTGGTATATAAGCCTAAGTGCTATTGTTATTGCTATTGCTATTCCCATCCCTGGAAACTGGTTTTAATTTAACCTGGAAAGAAGTTGAAGGGAGTACAGTATGCACAACTGCAGATTGTCTTCTCAGTTCTTGACCTGATTGGGATTGGAAATGGTAAAGCAGCTATTAAAATATTGATTCTCAGAAACATGGAGTGACAATCCTCTTTTTCTTAAAAAGAATCTGGATAAGACAGGTTTGTTATCAACCTGTTTGTTAGTTGTTTAAGAGCACAGGGGCAAACCAGAGAAAAAGCTCTACTATTTTAGAACCGTTTAATGCTTTACCCTTGATTTCACCAGAAAGGAGATGTGATAGTATTCCTAATGATGTTATTAGCTGTATGTACCGCATAAGTATAACATGCAGATTATGCACTATTCAGTGTCCATTCTAAAGAATATTGGAATCAATTCCCATAGTTATTGTTATGAGAACTTAAAAAAGATAACTACAGAAATATTTTTATCAATCTCCGGTCTGATTAATATGTGGAAATTAACTATCTATGTCAGTCAATTTTGTCTGTTAATTACATACTTACATAACATAGGTCACTCAAAATGTTTTTAAAATATTAGCATCTCTTATAAAACTTTCACTTGTGGCTTATCAGAGTTTTTTCTCCCTTATTTTGATCTTAAAATTTCTGTCAGACCTTGAATGATAATATATTTTATCTTAGTGTGTTAGACTGGATGACCCAGATTTAGTAATCTATTCAATAGATGATTACAGATCAAACTAATAGAGTTAGTGTTGTAAAAATAAAATGATAGTTATGTTTTCTGAGGAAAGGTATGAGATAAAATTAATCATAAAAAATCTTCCTTTCAGCAAAAGGAGCTTTACTTCAACTTTTATTTCTGTAATTATCTATTTTCTTCTTAGTATGAATATCGTGCATGTGTAAGAATTATTATGTATCCTTCTTCAAAATCACAATGCAATTTTTATAAAATTTACTTCTTTGTTTTATATCTCTTTTCAAAAGAATCAAATTAAGAGATGCTCTTTGTGCGGGGTTTTTTTTTGGGGGGGGGGGCTACTAGCAAGAAATCTGCATTCAGTATCTGTATAGTAGCTGCTGGTGTAACCAGAGATTAATATGCTAGAAAACCACAATTTATGATAGCTAGGATCGCACAAGTATCGGCTGACAATACTGTGTCACATTTTATTTCAAAGAAGTAGCATTAACAATGGCTTATAGTAATAACAGTAATGCTTCTTCCCCTTGGGGAGAGGCAGAGAATGCTATCTTGCCACATGATCTCATTTCTTTTAAGCTTTGCACTAACCGCTGACATATCGCATAAATGCCTCCTTTATTACCTGCCAGTGATTGTCTTCTGTATTGGGAATAGCCCCTGGAACCTATGCCCACATGCCAGCAAAGTGGTTCACTTACTCCATGTGAATTTCTCTCTGTTTAGTGTTCCATGAGGCCTCTTTATACACCTGACCATTCTTGCTAACTCAGGTAGCCTAAATTACACTGCCTATGAAACCCGGCCTTTGTTCAATTGCCTGGGACTGGAGTGGGCAGAGACTTGGGTCCTGTTTCTAAATTTGCCAAGTAAGCATTTTTGCCATTTAGCCCACTTTGCACAGTGTCCAGCCAATAGCCTGGTCACAATTCTATGTTTGATTTCAAGTTTTATCATTTTTAAACAATGCCATGTTTCAGGTCTGGGCTTATACTTACGAGCCCCTTAGTCATTCCAATGATGAACATTTCAGATTGTCTCTATAATGTACCTTCTTTCAATTTCAGTATGGGGAAAACTGAATGCATTAGTTTTACCATTCTGTTCTCATTTACACTACCTTAAAAAGCACATTTTTCTTGTTATGCAACGATCACTGCAACATGCATCAGTTCTGACTTAGCATACAGTCAGAAATATTACAGCAAAACCAAGGATCACATGGTGCATCTACTATAGCTGTAAATAATTATTGTCATTGTAATATCATTCCCTGTCCGCTCAAGACATATTTTTAAACTTTTATACATGGGTGGTTTTGTTTTAGTATCATTTTATAGCATTTGTAAAGTGTTATGAATGTATTTGAAGCAAATTTTATAATGTACTGATTTTTCTAAGGTTTCCATGCCTTAACAATAATACTGGATAATCATGTCTATGGAGATTCTCAGTCATCCAGGTCATGGCTGTCCCAAAGGTGTTTTTGCAAGAGGCAACTGGGAAACCTTCTTGGATGAGAAGTGAAACTTTTTCAAAGAAAAAACAAGAAAGTCCAGTTGTCTCTTGAAAAAGTACCTTTGGGACTGGACAATGATATTGAACTGTCATTAATATCTTCAGTAATGCTAACAACAGCCTGAAATGATTTTAATTGTCATTATTCTTTATGCAGGTGGTTTTCATTCAGTTTTAGTAAGGTAAAGTTTACTGGCTGACCAACTGCACTCAGTGGGTGGTCCTCAATGGAACTGCATCTACATGGAGGGAAGCATATAGTGGGGTACCCCAAGGCTCTGTCTTAGGCCCAGTACTCTTCAACATCTTATCAATGATTTGGATGAGGAGATAAGTGGGGAACTTATCAAATTTGCAGATGACACCAAGCTGGCAGGAATAGCCAACACTCCAGAAGACAGGCTTAAGATACAGAAGGATCTTGACAGACTTGAACGTTGGGTGCTATCTAACAAAATGACATTCAGTGGTGAAAAAAGTACATTTACACAAGAAAAACCAAATGTACAGGTATAGTATAGGGGGTACCTTGCTCAATAGTAGTAACTGTGAGAGGGATCTCGGAGTCCTAGTGGACAATCATTTAAATATGAGCCAGTAGTGTGCTGCAGCTGCCAAAAAAGCCAACAGAGTGCTAGGCTGCATTAACAGAGGGATAGAATCAAGATCATGTGAAGTGTTAATACCACTTTACAATGCCTTGGTAACGCCACACTTGGAATACTGCATCCAGTTTTGGCCACCACTGAAAGCAACCTAGAACTAAGAAGAAATTTCTTGACAGTTAGAACAATTAATCAGTGGAACAACTTGGCTCCAGAAATTGTGAATGCTCCAACACTGGATATTTTAAAGAAGAGATTGGACAACCATTTGTCTGAAATGGTATAGGGTCTCCTACCTAAGCAGGGGTTGGACTCGAAGACCTCCAAGATCCCTTTCAACTCTGTTATTCTATTTTGTTCTGTTCTGTTCTATAGTTCTATCAAGACCAAAGCAAATAGATTTCATTCAAAAATATTAATCATTTGGCCAAATCACTTGACTACGTCAATCATCTTCACCAACGGCCCCCAACCTTTTGAGCACCAGGGACCATTTCTGTGGAAAGAAGTTTGTCCATGGACCGGAGGGGACATGGTTTCACATGCTGCCTGCATCCCATGGATGGGGCTTCACTTGTTTGTGTGGCCCAGTTTCTGACATGTAGTGGACTGGTGCTAGTCAATGGACCGGGGATTTGGTACCCATGATCTTTGCCATTCACAACCTTAAAGTGTAGCTCTTTATCGACTAGAATTGAGATGGTAATTAGATTCTCCTCCAACCTATTAATAGTTTCATCACTGGAAACAAGGATCAAATTCAAGTTTATCTTCTGAAGCTGTACACGTTGACTGCTATAGTCAATAAATAATAATCAACATAGCAAATACAGTCTTCCATTCTGCTATTATGTGATAGGTGGGCTTCGTTTTTTATTTTTTATTTATTTATTTGTTATATATATATCCGAATAAGCCAAGACCTGCACATATATCTATTAGTAAAATCAAAAAAACCGAACACCAGGATAAAATTAAACCTAAAAACATTTAATAAAATGCTGAGCTTTCGTCGGTCAGCACTACCGACATCATCCGAGCCTAAGGTTAGGTCAATGGGAGTCCCTTTTTATAATACTAGCTGGTTTTGCACATGACTCCTGTGTAGGGCCATCCCTCCTGGCTGACTGTAATTGCCTTAATTGTCCCACCTCCCTCCCGGCAACAGCGCTGGGAGGGAGGAGATTGACAAGGATGGGAAGGGGAAAGGGTGTAGAACTGGAGTGCAGAAAAGAGGAGGCAGGACAATTAAGGCAATTACGGTCAGCCAGGAGGGATGGCCCTATCACACGAGCAATGAGTAAGCAGTTAGGCTAGCAAGGTCTACAAAAAGAACTCCCCACCCCCTAAGCTTCACTCTGAGGATGCTGGCAGTGGACCAGCGAAAGCTAAGTTGTTTTTTAATATTGTAAATAGATGCTTTTATTGTTTTAAAGTCCTTCTAACAATAAACAGCTGATTTATACCTCTCCCGGAGATCGAGGATTGTGTTATTGAACAGATATGCCCGGTATTGTGGGTTGGTTGAAAGAGAGTGACTGGCCCAAAGTTACCCACTCAGCTTTCAAGGCTAAGGCTAAACTTGAACTCATGATCTTCCTCTTTCTAGCCTGGTGGCTTAACCACTAAATCAAATTGGCTCTTTATTATTATTACTATTCTACAAATCACATAACTTAAAGAGATGGTCTTGATCTAAACTGTTACATATTATTTATACTGTATTAGAAAAATACAATGGACCTGGGAGGAAAGTAATATTTCTAACTGATTTCACTGTGCAGATGAATAAGCCCTGTTCATATCTGTTCTTGTCAGTTTGTAAATATAATGCCACAAATCAGATAGCTAAGATATAATAACATTTTGAAGTTCAGCTATTGCTAATATACTTCAGTGACTCAGAAGCAATAGTGAATGTGTAGAATTGAAACAGATTTCATTTTATTAAATTTGTATACCAGAACAATAGACACAAGATGCATTTTTATTTCACATTTTGAATGCAAAAACAGCATTGCTCTACAAGCTGTCTAAACAATGCCTGTGAAGGACAGTAACAACTAAAATGGAATATCCCTGGGAAAGCGTAATAATGCAAACTTAGAATGCGAGATGAAGGAAATTGCCTTATTTTCTTTGCTCCAGTAATATGAACTTAGAGATCCCACACTGTTTGCTTTAGTTTTCAGTTTGCCAGGTGCAATGAGACACAAGGACAGAATATTCATTCAAGATAGTTGTCTGGGTGATTTTTTTTTTCCTTTTTTGGTTTTCATTCAAATCCTGGCGCATATATTAACACATCCTCTTTTCCACATCCTGCAATAAATTTTTGCAGTGGCTACTTTCATTCAGTTAGAATAAATTAGATTTTTAACAAGAAATATTTGGATCTGATAAAATAATTTAATATTTTATTCAGTTATGAAGAGTTTACTTGATACAAACTTATTTTTGGAAAAAAAAAAACCATTTTCCATCATGTCAAAATATATTGCTTTCCCCACCTTGACCTTGAAAACCAACCAAGGGCATGTCTTAGGAATAGAAAAGGTGTCAAATTCACAATGTATTTCTTAATTTTATTTTAACGTTGTATCATTTAATTAAAACATGTTTTAATTAATCTGGGGTTATGCTTCATTATTCTTCATTATACTGCACCACTATGATATTGTCATTTTGTTTCCAAACTTTATTGTGACTAAAGAAATGACCTAGTAAGCTAAAACTCAAGACTGAAGTGTTTGCAGATTGAAATATCTGTTCTCTAGCCATTTTAAGGAAAAAAAATGCCTTTTATTAAAAAAAAAAAAAAGCATAACCCTGCAAATTATTCTCTTCTCTAATATACACTGAAGATTTGTGTTGCACATTATGAACAATTAAACTGGGATGTTAAGTAATCCTGTTTTATTTAGAATAATTAGCTTTTAAAAATACAAATTTAAAAAAAGGCAAGTTGAGGACAGAATTTATTCAGCATCATTCTTTCACCCTTCACAGGAAACTGATTTCCTGTTATGGAAAAAAATAAGTTAAACTATCTTACTTTTCATTTAATTCATTTTTCCAATAGGGAAAAGAAAGACCCAGAAAGGGAATGATTGCTTATTACGGGCGGGAACCCAAGGCAACTCATGTCTGAAAGCAATTGAGAAAAGAATAATGAGTTCTTGATGCTGCCTTGGCTTTAAAAAGGCATCACAGCATGGTCCTAAAAAGCTAAGAACAACTCATCTAATTGCTGGGAATTTATCTTCCTGGTCACATTACCCTGGGTATTCATTTAACACTCACATCTCTTTCTTTGCCAGCTAACCTTTCAAAATCTGACCTCATTTTAACATTGTTGGTAAATTTGTGGGTCTTCACATCCTTCTCCATTAGCTGCCCTGTCATTGACACTATGATTCAGATGGCAGTCTTAGTCCTTGCCAACAAAGAGGCAATGAAGTCCACTTCCTGTTTAGTAATTAAATCGTTAAGATTCAATAACTGCATCTTGAGGTTTGAGTGATGCTCAATGTCACCGAAACACAATTGTCTCATTTGGGATCATTAAATGGAGTGTGGTCTGTCTGATCATGATTGTTTTTAGAATTAAAAGTTTGCCAGAGAAATGTCTAACCAGTAGAGTCTGTTGTGAGCATGATTGCATCAGATTTTCTATCAATAAAATCCGGGGTTCTAAAAAAAGAGACATGGAGGGCCATAACATCATTCCGATCAACATTACTTTCACTCTGATGAGGAGAGAAGACAAAAAAATCTATCCCATAAGGAATGAGGACATGGGGAGGCAACTAATGGGTGATACGGGCTGCCACTGCCGTCATTCATTCACTTTGGCCATGCTGTCTGGAGCTCACAGGAGAGTTGAAGTCCTAAAGATCTGTAGAGAATGCATTGCCTGCCCCTGAATTATGTTTCCTTTACCCACTACATTATGGATGGACACATTCTTTGTCTCCCAAGCCCACATGACAAGTTATTTTAAAAGAATATGTTTTGCAATGGCAAAAGAATCCTGAAAAGACAGCTAAGCTATTAGATACTGTTTCAGTGTGGAAAGTTACGTAGTAAATCTTTCTTTTCAGGAGTCCATGGGAGTTTATTCCTAACCACTATGATGCCAGGTTTCGCCTTTTATACTTGCACTGTGACATTATATATGGCACTAAGGGGCAGAGTGCTAAAGGGCCTGTGCTAGATTCTCCTTAAATAAATAGGAATATATGCGGGTTTTTTTTTTAAAAAAAAAAAAACAATGCTCCTTGATATTATGGCCATGCCATGAGAGTTTCAAAAAGATTTGGAATCGCTGTATGAAATGCCAGCTGGGAAGAGAAAAGCATATTGGAAGTGAAGGGAGGAATTACATATTCACTCTGTTTAATAGCATGCACTAAATGGAGCATCAAAGTCAGCAACATGTGTGCCATTCCTTTTAAAGCCTCCCTCTCCTGTCCTACCTTATATTATAGTGGAAGGCTCTGGGAAGAAGGATTCACTTTCGTTCTCCATTGTCTAGAACCATTACATGCAAGATCAGATACTAGCCAGTAACCCCAAATCTCAAACCTCTGCAGCTGTAGGAATACAGGAAATCGCCTAATCTTTTTTATTATTATTGATTTATTTTATACTTGTAACTTGGGTTTGTAATCCATCAATGCTGAATGGTTTACAGAAATCTCAATTCAATATTCGAGTTAAAAACATGCAAAATCAAACAAATGAAAAACAATAACTCACACATGGAGTCTTGAATTCAGGAACAGTTCTCGGTCTTCTGAATGGCCAGAATTTCAAAATGCCCACAGGGAAGGAGCCATCCTTATCTCTATTGGCAAACTATTTCAGAGAAAGAAGCCTCTTTCATCACGGTTCCTGCCATTGACATTGTCTTGGGAGTGTTGGGATATTGACGTTGTCTTGAGATTTTTATCACTATGAGCCCCCCAGATTCATTTTAAGATGGCTAGGCATACAAATCATTAAACCTAAAAATAAATAAATCCACAGCAATAGCTCTCTATTAGACAGACAGATTTTGACAAGCTGGCAATCTCATAGTTACCCAGGTTTTGATTCATGAAGTACTTCAAAGTCAATGACAACCAATATCTTGAACTGCATCTTGAAGACTATTTTGACAGGCAATTGTTTTCCAGCCATCTAGCCATCAAGTAATGAAGAGAAGGCAAGCAACCTACTTTATTTTTATCAACCATCATGATGCAGCCTAAAGACAGGAATTGGTAGCCGAAACATTTGGGAAGACTTTTCAAAAGCTTGACCTAGTTGGCAATAGGCAGCATTTGCTCAAATGTTTTAGGGAAGGCATAACTTGAAAGAAGGGTAGGCCATCTCTTTGTAGCCAGGAGCCAGAGTTTTAGACATTGATTTGGTTCTAAGGGCAACACAGAAGTGATTCTGTAACATCTCCATGAAGAATGGGGCTGAGTTTTCAGTCTTTTTCTTTCCTTTTGGAAGCTGAAAAATATTACAGCATCAAAAATAATGTTGAGACCACAAAAAAGGGAGCTGGGGGTCCAATGGAGCCAGCAGATTGTAAGAGACACTTAGAGTGATGTCAAAACAGTGGGCTAAACTGGGTGACTGAATCATTTACCAGCATGATTGTTCTTATGTGTGCAAGAACCAGTTTTTAAGGTCTCTATGAGTGAAAGCACCTACTGTATATTTCACTGAAATCTCACTGAAATCAGAGGAACTTCCCCAGTTTGAATCACATTTCTTGTTAATTTATCTGGCTTGTAATTCAGTAGGTTCCTTTTGTGTTAGTTTGGATAAATAAATGAATAAATAGATAATCAGATACTCTTCACTGGAACTAAGTAGTTTTGACAATAGGTCTTAATGATATCAAAAGAATCCACCATGTCAAAGAAAAGGCACTTCCGGGGACAGAGGTTATACACTGTATTAGGCATGACAATGCACAGGGGGGGAAAGTAAGTATTTCATGCATTGGAAACGATCTTTTGATCTCAGGCAGATTCACAAAGCCCAATTAATCTGAAGCCACTGGCTCAGTGCCAGACCCAACTTCAGCAATCAGCACTATAGGTTTGCTGCTGAAGTCCACACACTGGCAGAGGGCCCAACTCTAAGCAGAAACAATGTAGAATCATGCTTTCTCCTCAGGCTTCTATTCTGACTGTGCTTCCTTCTTTTTACCCATCTGAATTCATGGGTCTTCCAACTATGATGTGTGCATCCTTGCTGCTTTGGTCTTGGCTGAACTCTGCCTGCTACTCTGGATTTTCCCCTTTCACTTTCACAAGAAAGCCACCATCCCATAGATTAGGCTTCCATACATTTGTTTCTTAAAACACCCAGGTTTTTTTTTATTTAGTTAAATAAGATTTTATAGATACTGAATTCTCCTGAGCTCCCAATAAAATTAGTAAGTGGACAGTTGATCCTTTTCCATAATCACTGTATAAAAAGTCATGGTGGACAGAGGTCGACCCCAAGGCCCCTAACTTGTGGGGTTCCTCAGGGGTCGGTCCTCTCTCCGCTTCTGTTCAATATTTATGTGAAGCCGCTGGGGGAGATCATTCGTGGCTTTGGGGTGGATTTCCATCAGTACGCTGATGACACTCAGCTGTACATATCCACTCCGGGCCACCCCAACGATGCCCTTGACGTAA
>NW_015388277.1:108788-115187 GCF_001527695.2 Protobothrops mucrosquamatus
TCTCTGTGGGAGCTCCCACCCTCTGGAATGAACTGCCCCCAGAGATCAGGGTTATCCCTGATCTCCCTTCCTTTCGCCGCGCCCTCAAGACTTGGCTGTTCCAGCTTGCAGGACTGGCCTAGGGTAATTTTTAGAGGGGTTTTAATTATATTTTAAATTTGACAAATATTTAAATATTCTTTTTAATTAATTTTAAATTGTACTGTTATTTATGTTTTTAATTGATTGTCAGCCGCCCTGAGTCCTACGGGAGAAGGGCGGGATATAAATCCAAATATAAATAAATAAATAAATAAAAAAATGGTGTATACAACGTACAAGTAGCAGCCTGTCTGTTGGTTGATCTGACATCGAGCCACCTGCCTGCTTGTATTCCATAGTTTGTGCCTGTCCACAGCCTTTGCCAACTTGCCTGTCGCCCTCACCAGCTGCCAACACTCTTCCTCTCCTCTCTTGCAACTTGTAAATGCCCACACCCCTTATCTGGGGCTGTCTCCTCTTCCCACTTAATGATCCATGAGGTCCTGGGATTATAATGGCAACTGGAGCTGCCAGGATTGCGGTCACAAAGCAATGTGTCCATGTGACTTCAGGCTTTATCACCACATCTTTACAGCAACCAATGTAGTTCTATCCTATGACAATACATCATTTTCTGCTAACTTTCCCCAAAAAGCAGTGTTGGAGGCAGGGCAACTGTTGTCTAACACTATTAGATCCAAGGATAGATTCTTAAGGAGAGAATGCACCATTGCCTCTTTCAAGGAATGATAGAAATGTTCCCTCTCCCAAAAAGGTATTGACCGTAATCTCTGTGCCACCTTGAAGAAGCCAAGAGGAACATAAATCAAGCCAACATGTGGCAGAAAACATATTAGGAAGCAGCCTTCCCAAATTTGGTTAAAAACTCCCAGTTAATATTACAAGACACTGGTTTAAATTGTGCATCAAATTCTGCTCATGTAGAGTTAAAATTACAGCAAGTCTGAGTGACTTCATCTGCTAAATGTTCTGCTACTTGCTTCCAGCAGCTAGGTTTAGTTCTTTTTGCTCAACATTTCTTAACAGGGAATAGAAAATTAAACAAGGTCACTGGAAAGCAACATGCTGATGAAAAAGAGTGCAAAAGTAAGCACGTTTTAATAATACCATTCTTGCACATTGACGTATTTGCTATTTGAACGTTGCCAGTATTCACTTTTGAAGAAGAAACAAGAACATTGGAATTGGGTACAGAATATAATGTTGGTTCAAGGAATAATAACTGTACATTTGGGTGGGAAATGTAACTTTAAGTGCTACGCATAACACTTAAGTGGTTCACTTGAGATGACTGACCAGGGTATAGTAACAGACATTTCCTTTGTGATTCAGTATTAACAAAACCAGACATACTCTGCATGCAACATAAATTGTTGTCTACCATCTATTTCCAGTGTCAACAGGTGCAGGGAAAAAAATCATTAAAATAAAGTTATTGTTTATTTTATTGAAAAATAAAAAACATACATTTTTGCTTATAAATGTAGCTATCAGTCTTGTTCCTGGCAGACTAAGATGTTCCCCACAGCTGGTTGTAATAACAAATATTGTACCACTTGCTTTAAAATAGCAAATACATTTTAATATTCATTGCAGATGACATCTGCCATTCATACAAACCACAGAAAATACTCCCTATGTCATTTATTTATTCAACAATTTGGAAGAAACCTCGATCATAAAAGTAACTCTAGACAGCTTACACAATAGNTTTAACACTCACATCTCTTTCTTTGCCAGCTAACCTTTCAAAATCTGACCTCATTTTAACATTGTTGGTAAATTTGTGGGTCTTCACATCCTTCTCCATTAGCTGCCCTGTCATTGACACTATGATTCAGATGGCAGTCTTAGTCCTTGCCAACAAAGAGGCAATGAAGTCCACTTCCTGTTTAGTAATTAAATCGTTAGGATTCAATAACTGCATCTTGAGGTTTGAGTGATGCTCAATGTCACCGAAACACAATTGTCTCATTTGGGATCATTAAATGGAGTGTGGTCTGTCTGATCATGATTGTTTTTAGAATTAAAAGTTTGCCAGAGAAATGTCTAACCAGTAGAGTCTGTTGTGAGCATGACTGCATCAGATTTTCTACCAATAAAATCCGGGGTTCTAAAAATAAGAGACATGGAGGGCCATAACATCATTCCGATCAACATTACTTTCACTCTGATGAGGAGAGAAGACAAAAAAATCTATCCCATAAGGAATGAGGACATGGGGAGGCAACTAATGGGTGATACGGGCTACCACTGCCATCATTCATTCATTTTGGCCATGCTGTCTGGAGCTCACAGGAGAGTTGAAGTCCTAAAGATCTGTAGAGAATGCATTGCCTGTCCCTGAATTATGTTTCCTTTACCCACTACATTATGGATGGACACATTCTTTGTCTCCCAAGCCCACATGACAAGTTATTTTAAAAGAATATGTTTTGCAATGGCAAAAGAATCCTGAAAAGACAGCTAAGCTATTAGATACTGTTTCAGTGTGGAAAGTTACGTAGTAAATCTTTCTTTTCAGGAGTCCATGGGAGTTTATTCCTAACCACTATGATGCCAGGTTTCGCCTTTTATACTTGCACTGTGACATTATATATGGCACTAAGGGGCAGAGTGCTAAAGGGCCTGTGCTAGATTCTCCTTAAATAAATAGGAATATATGCGTTTTTTAAAAACAAACAAACAAACAATGCTCCTTGATATTATGGCCATGCCATGAGAGTTTCAAAAAGATTTGGAAACGCTGTATGAAATGCCAGCTGGGAAGAGAAAAGCATATTGGAAGTGAAGGGAGGAATTATATATTCACTCTGTTTAATAGCATGCACTAAATGGAGCATCAAAGTCAGCAAGATGTGTGCCATTCCTTTTAAAGCCTCCCTCTCCTGTCCTACCTTGTATTATAGTGGAAGGCTCTGGGAAGAAGGATTCACTTTCATTCTCCATTGTCTAGAACCATTACATGCAAGATCAGATACTAGCCAGTAACCCCAAATCTCAAACCTCTGCAGCTGTAGGAATACAGGAAATCGCCTAATCTTTTTTATTATTATTGATTTATTTTATACTTGTAACTTGGGTTTGTAATCCATCAATGCTGAATGGTTTACAGAAATCTCAATTCAATATTCGGGTTAAAAACATGCAAAATCAAACAAATGAAAAACAATAACTCACACATGGAGTCTTGAATTCAGGAACAGTTCTCGGTCTTCTGAATGGCCAGAATTTCAAAATGTCCACAGGGAAGGAGCCATCCTTATCTCTATTGGCAAACTATTTCAGAGAAAGAAGCCTCTTTCATCACGGTTCCTGCCGTTGACATTGTCTTGGGAGTGTTGGGATATTGACGTTGTCTTGAGATTTTTATCACTATGAGCCCCCCAGATTCATTTTAAGATGGCTAGGCATGCAAATCATTAAACCTAAAAATAAATAAATCCACAGCAATAGCTCCCTATTAGACAGACAGATTTTGACAAGCTGGCAATCTCATAGTTACCCAGGTTTTGATTCATGAAGTACTTCAAAGTCAATGACAACCAATACCTTGAACTGCATCTTGAAGACTATTTTGACAGGCAATTGTCTTCCAGCCATCTAGCCATCAAGTAATGAAGAGAAGACAAGCAACCTACTTTATTTTTATCAACCATCATGATGCAGCCTAAAGACAGGAATTGGTAGCTGAAACATTTGGGAAGACTTTTCAAAAGCTTGACCTAGTTGGCAATAGGCAGCATTTGCTCAAATGTTTTAGGGAAGGCATAACTTAAAAGAAGGGTAGGCCATCTCTTTGTAGCCAGGAGCCAGAGTTTTAGACATTGATTTGGTTCTAAGGGCAACACAGAAGTGATTCTGTAACATCTCCATGAAGAATGGGGCTGAGTTTTCTGTCTTTTTCTTTCCTTTTGGAAGCTGAAAAATATTACAGCATCAAAAATAATGTTGAGACCATAAAAAAGGGAGCTGGGGGTCCAATGGAGCCAGCAGATTGTAAGAGACACTTAGAGTGATGTCAAAACAGTGTGCTAAACTGGGTGACTGAATCATTTACCAGCATGATTGTTCTTATGTGTGCAAGAACCAGTTTTTAAGGTCTCTATGAGTGAAAGCACCTACTGTATATTTCACTGAAATCTCACTGAAATCAGAGGAACTTCCCCAGCTTGAATCACATTTCTTGTTAATTTATCTGGCTTGTAATTCAGTAGGTTCCTTTTGTGTTAGTTTGGATAAATAAATGAATAAATAGATAATCAGATACTCTTCACTGGAACTAAGTAGTTTTGACAATAGGTCTTAATGATATCAAAAGAATCCACCATCTGAAAGAAAAAGCACTTCCGGGGACAGAGGTTATACAGTGTATTAGGCATGACAATGCACGGGGAAAAAAAGTAAGCATTTCATGCATTGGAAACGATCTTTTGATCTCAGGCAGATTCACAAAGCCCAATTAATCTGAAGCCACTGGCTCAGTGCCAGACCCAACTTCAGCAATCAGCACTATAGGTTTGCTGCTGAAGTCCACACACTGGCAGAGGGCCCAACTCTAAGCAGAAACAATGTAGAATCATGCTTTCTTCTCAGGCTTCTATTCTGACTGTGCTTCCTTCTTTTTACCCATCTGAATTCATGGGTCTTCCAACTATGATGTGTGCATCCTTGCTGCTTTGGTCTTGGCTGAACTCTGCCTGCTACTCTGGATTTTCCCCTTTCACTTTCACAAGAAAGCCACCATCCCATAGATTAGGCTTCCATACATTTGTTTCTTAAAACACCCAGTTTTTTTTTTTATTTAGTTAAATAAGATTTTATAGATACTGAATTCTCCTGAGCTCCCAATGAAATTAGTAAGTGGACAGTTGATCCTTTTCCATAATCACTGTATAAAAAATCATGGTGTACACAACGTACAAGTAGCAGCCTGTCTGTTGGTTGATCTGACATCGAGCCACCTGCCTGCTTGTATTCCATAGTTTGTGCCTGTCCACAGCCTTTGCCAACTTGCCTGTCGCCCTCACCAGTTGCCAACACTCTTCCTCTCCTCTCTTGCAACTTGTAAATGCCCACACCCCTTATCTGGGGCTGTCTCCTCTTCCCACTTAATGATCCATGAGGTCCTGGGATTATAATGGCAACTGGAGCTGCCAGGATTGCCGTCACAAAGCAATGTGTCCATGTGACTTCAGGCTTTATCACCACATCTTTACAGCAACCAATGTAGTTCTATCCTATGACAATACATCATTTTCTGCTAACTTTCCCCCAAAAGCAATGTTGGAGGCAGGGCAACTGTTGTCTAACACTATTAGATCCAAGGATAAATTCTTAAGGAGAGAATGCACCATTGCCTCTTTCAAGGAATGATAGAAATGTTCCCTCTCCCAAAGAGGTATTGACTGTAATCTCTGTGCCACCTTAAAGAAGCCAAGAGGAACATAAATCAAGCCAACATGTGGCAGAAAACATATTAGGAAGCAGCCTTCCCAAATTTGGTTAAAAACTCCCAGTTAATATTACAAGACACTGGTTTAAATTGTGCATCAAATTCTGCTCATGTAGAGTTAAAATTACAGCAAGTCTGAGTGACTTCATCTGCTAAATGTTCTGCTACTTGCTCCCAGCAGCTAGGTCTAGTTCTTTTTGCTCAACATTTCTTAACAGGGAATAGAAAATTAAACAAGGTCACTGGAAAGCAACATGCTGATGAAAAAGAGTGCAAAAGTAAGCACGTTTTAATAATACCATTCTTGCACATTGACGTATTTGCTATTTGAACGTTGCCAGTATTCACTTTTGAAGAAGAAACAAGAACATTGGAATTGGGTACAGAATATAATGTTGGTTCAAGGAATAATTACTGTACATTTGGGTGGGAAATGTAACTTTAAGTGCTACGCATAACACTTAAGTGGTTCACTTGAGATGACTGACCAGGGTATAGTAACAGACATTTCCTTTGTGATTCAGTATTAACAAAACCAGACATACTCTGCATGCAACATAAATTGTTGTCTACCATCTATTTCCAGTGTCAACAGGTGCAGGGAAAAAAATCATTAAAATAAAGTTATTGTTTATTTTATTGAAAAATAAAAAACATACATTTTTGCTTATAAATGTAGCTATCAGTCTTGTTCCTGGCAGATTAAGATGTTCCCCACAGCTGGTTGTAATAACAAATATTGTACCACTTGCTTTAAAATAGCAAATACATTTTAATATTCATTGCAGATGACATCTGCCATTCATACAAACCACAGAAAATACTCCCTATGTCATTTATTTATTCAACAATTTGGAAGAAACCTCGATCATAAAAGTAACTCTAGACAGCTTACACAATAG
>NW_015388277.1:115291-117598 GCF_001527695.2 Protobothrops mucrosquamatus
TAAGATGTTCCCCACAGCTGGTTGTAATAACAAATATTGTACCACTTGCTTTAAAATAGCAAATACATTTTAATATTCATTGCAGATGACATCTGCCATTCATACAAACCACAGAAAATACTCCCTATGTCATTTATTTATTCAACAATTTGGAAGAAACCTCGATCATAAAAGTAACTCTAGACAGCTTACACAATAGGGTTAAAATGAGTAAAAATAACAAGAGAAATAAAAAGAGAAACACAATCAACACAGTAGCTCTATTGCTTCTCTGCAGATTCACTGCTCTTAAAAATGTCTATTTTGGTCCATTATGTGCCAATACTGTCACATTATTGTTTAAAGTCTTCATTGGAATAACAGTGGAGCAAATGCTGTGCCTACTTCTTTAGCATTTTCCTTTCCACAATGAGTGTCATTCATAAATTTTTGTCTCTGTATTTTATATCAAACTAGGCAACCTGTGACCTGTGGGATCATCGTTTCAGAGATATTTCCTTATCAGATTCCTCAACGTCTTCAACAATGACAGAGCTTGTAACGTACTGCCTTCACTGGAAAAATTCTTAAAACTTCAGAGATGCATCTGCCTTGAAAGCAACCCACACTGACCCCTATAACACAGTCAAAGATCATCAGTTGATCACAGGAAATGTTTTATGACATTTTGTATTATGTCATAGAAATGCTTTATGATGTTTATGTTATAAAATGTTTTATAAAATTTTCCACTTTCCAATTCCATGGAAGTCATGGGTCCTAAATTTTAATATGTATGAGGATGGGCTCCAACACAAGTCTGAAAGATCGGAAGACTAAACCTGTAATCCCGGTGACTGAACCAGATTGGATCCTATATATTATATATAAAATATATAGGATCCAATTTTAGAACACACACACACACACACACACACACACATATCTACAGTATATGCAGGTCTTGACGTATTCGGGTCTTTTCCCGTGTAAGGTTGAGAGTATCTTGGCGACCTTGAGTCAATCACTATCTCTCAGACCTATGGAGAAGGCAGTGGCATACGACTTCTGAAAAATCTTACCAAGAAAACTGCAGGGATTAGTCCAAGCAATAGGAGTCAACACAACACAGGCACCAAAATAAATAAATAAATAGGAACCTGTAAAACTTGTGGGAGAAAAAGGTACTGCAAAAATAGGTAACCCATTCAAGTGAGAATACTATAAATTAAGTCAGGATGCATGTCTGAATAGATTCACAGACCAGTTGGCTTTTTAAAATAATTTGTCATCTGTCTCCAAAAGACAACACTATAGGACATTGCACACCAGAACAACTAGACATAAGGATAGTTTTCCCTATACCATCACTTTGCTTAACAACTAATTCCTACAACACTGTCAAGCTACTTAGTAACGTTGTATTACTCTGATTCTACACATCTTTCCTATTACCTATCCTTATCTTCTTATGACTATAACTTTGTTGCTTGTATCTTACAAATTATATTGTTTTTAATATCCTAGTATGAATTATGTTGTTGGCTTAGCTAGTATTCTATGACTATGAGTTATGATTAATGTATTTTATGTTATTTATGATCATGATTTATCACTATTACTTGTTTGTACACTGAGAGCTTATGCACCAGAGACAAATTCCTTGTGTGTCCAACCACACTTGGCCAATAAAGAATTTTATAAAATACTCCTATTCTCCAGCTATCTCAGCAATGCATCTTTCGTTGGTTTGCCTTAGTGGATGACTAGACTGGTTTGAATTGGATATTTAGCTGGATCAGTCATAATTCCTTTCAGACACCTCCAAAGGCCACTGGCTTTAAGGGGATGGAATGGCCTATTTTCTCAGTTACCACAGATTAAATCTATAATGGATCATCTGGACCCCTTTCATTCAGGATTCAGGCTTAGGCATGGGATGGAAACAGCATTCATTTTTGGATGATCTCTGATTGAAGTGGGATGGGTACTGTAGTGCATTCATCTTGGCTCTATTTGAACTCCTGATGGGTTTCAGTATCATCAACAATGGTATTCTTGTAGGTCAGGGATTAAAAATGGGTGGCAGAGTACTGTGCTCATTGTCTTCCTTTTTCAGGGACCAATATCAGTTAGTGTAACTGGGAGTAAGAGATTCTCCCTTTGGCCTCTATTATATAGAGTACTTCAGTACTTTGGTACTTTGGTACTCTCCCCACTCATGTTTAACATCTACATGAAACTGCTGAGGAGATCATCCTTCTTCACGAGGTGAGACATCATCAGTATGTTGTACTCTCCCCACTCCATCATCAGTACTTTGGTACT
>NW_015388277.1:118102-133324 GCF_001527695.2 Protobothrops mucrosquamatus
TGTGGATGATACCCAATTATATATTTGTACCCCAGGTGAATTAAGCACCTCTGTGAATATTGTGACACCTGGAAGAGTCTGGATGGAGAACAATAGGCTCTAACTAAACTCTGGCAGGACTGAGTGACTTGGGTTTTAGGACCTTCTGGATTTGGAGCTTTACTGATACAGACAGAGCTGGATCATAATCTGGAGGCCCTACTGGCTTCATAATCCTGCTTGAGGATATTGGTGGTCACAGCCAGGAGGGCCTTTGTGCAACTTTGTGTTGTGCGCCAGTTGCATATGTTCCTGGATCCTGAGGCTCTGCTCATAGTTACTCATGTCCCAGTCATCTTGTATATGGACTATTTAATGCTCTCTACATGGGGCTGCCCTTGAGAAGTATCTGAAAATGAAACTGGTGCAAAATGCAGCAGCACAAAAGTTAAGTGTGCCCCTAAAAGGACACACATTACACCCTGATTCGTGGGATCCATTGGTTGCCAGTTTGACTCTCTTCCATTCAAGATACAAAATTTGACCTTATAGCCCTATATGGGATGGAGCCAGGTTGTCTGAGGAACCACTCTCCCAGGTTACAGGTCTATCTGTAAACGCATGATATAGGTCCTTTCTCCAAAAGAGATCCATCTGACGAGGCAAGCCTTTTCTGCCATAGCAGTTTCTTTAGAACATCATCCCTCCCATGGTGAAGTTAGCAGCAACCGTCATTGCCTCCAAGAAAATCATTAAATGTAAAAAAATTTTGGCAAGCCTGTTGATCCTCTACTAATAGGAAACCCACATATTGGCTGCATTATATGTAATGTTTTTACCTCTCATAATCTTGTTTCCATCGATGCTTACTGTTTTGTTTTTAATTTTGTAGTAATTTTTAATAATAGGTTCAAATTCTACACCAAGATGGGTGGCCATATAAATTTGGCAAACAGATAAATAAATAAATAAATAAATAAATAAATAAATAAATAAATAAATAAATAAATAAATAATATTTACTTTTCACATGACAATTATTTAGAACACAAATCACTGTCTTGGGTCCTCAATGCATTTAGGCTTGTCAGTTACAACATTATTCAAAGAATTCATGAACTTTCTCTGAAAGTTAACATTTAATCTTTCTAAAATGCTATCTTTTTACTTCTCTGTCTTTCTAACTCTGCCCTGTCTCTGTATGTCTCTCTCTCACACACACACATACACACAAACACACACACATACATATTTGAAATCTATGTTTAGGACTAGTCTTTCTGGAAGGCTTTTAAGTCTACTATCACATAATCAGCTCAGTTACTTACTGTGGATTTACCAGTTCCTTTATTGATAATTAAATAATACAGCAACGACTCTACTAGTTATTCCACCTTCTCTGCCATGGTTATGTCCCATTAATAAATCCTGGAAACAATTCTGTAGTGAATGCTTTATAGAGCTAATGCTGCTTGCTTGATAGCTTCCTGGCTGATGCATACAGAAGAAACCTTCTCATGAAACATACAGAACAAGTCGGCTATGGAACTGCAATTCTAAGCATAAAATAGCTGTAGAACACACTAATGAAAGCCATTGTATGGACTTTGGTTGTGAAAGGGATTTCAGCATGGTGAGAATCTGAAGAGTTTATATTGGATCATTAGTGAAAGAAGCAAACATAAGCACAAACCTATGCAATGTTGCTCATAAGGCCCACATTTTTCATAGCGTTTGGAGAAGTGCAACCTTGGTAACAGACTCCCTCATCCGCTGAGAACAATGAGTCACGAAAACAAACTATTCACAAAGATATTTCAACTTTGGTTCCTGTGGGCAGTTCTGAATGAGGACCTCAGAAGGGAATATGCAAAAATATTTGCACTATAAATGGCACTTTATAATGCATAAAAACAGCTCCCAGGTTCATTCAACTCAACCTACAGATATTAAAAAAATCTGCAGTATCAAATCAACTAAAAATGACAGCAAGTTGAACATTTCTAGTCCCTGAAAACAGAGCAGAAAAACAGAGTTTAAAATATTTTATGCTGGATGACAAAAGAAAATATGGACAAATAACACGATGCTACAATTTGATTTAGCAGGACTATTTTTCTAAATGATTTTTTCTGAAAGCTTTTCATACTCTCATTCTATCATATCTTAGCTAACTTTTGGATATTATACCAAGGCCATTCAGATCCCAAGGAGGTAGCTCTATGCATTTTTCCATATCGATTCAGGCCTTATTTAGAGAGCTCTAAAACTTTTTCCAAAAATTCTTAGGAATAGGGGAAAGCCAATGTGAGCCATGTTTATTACTACACCCATGATGCTTGAAAGTTATCAGCTAGGATTAAAGGGGTTAACCCTTGTTGGAAGAAGCTGAACTTAAGACAGTAATAGATTATTCTTAACCAGGCTCTGGATTCAGGACATGTGACTACTTGACTTTTCTTAAGAACTTAGATGGTAAGGTCTCTATTGCTACTGTTTTGTTCTCTAAATCAAATTCTATGCCATAAAGGCAGGTATGCAATCAACAGTTTAAGTGCAGCTGCTATATACTGAGTTCCTGTTGCATGAAAAATAGGGTAAGATGGGCACATGCTTCCTTGTACCCTCAGGGGAAGAAGAAAACTGCCTAAAATTGAAAGTTTCCAGAGGTTCAAAAAAAAATCATCCCCAAGGAATTGAAACATGCCACCTATGCAAAAAAAATCCATTAATCATCCAAGTCTGAATTCTTTTGCAAAACTTATATTAATCTTGTCATAATTCATTGTAAATGTTGCTCCTTGTAGAAAGGTATTCAAGATCATAGAGCCCACTATAGCCCTATTAATGTTTGCAAAAAAAAAAAAATCCCCATGTCACTTGTGTATAATAGCACAGTGATATATTTGTTACAGTTGAGGAAGGGGATGAAATTCTGTTTTGATGCAATAACACATACTACCTGTCTTCTGATAGGTCCAGAGCTACAAAGTTGACTGACTGCATTATGTCTTTATGATTAACATTCTCATATATTTTGTAAATAAATGCAAATAAGCAGTATATAACTGATGTCACAGATCTTTTTCTTTCATTTTTAAAGAATGGAAAAATCACAGTATTTCTGTACCCCAATCTTAAGGCTATATGGTGGGTTGTCTATATATATGTGTGTGTGTGTGAATTGAACTGAATTAATCCAGATTAGTTTCAATCAACTCTAAAGGAATTAAGTAAACCTTGCACATACACAGGTCTTTCCAGCTTTTGATTAGTTTAACAAATTAACATTCTTGCCTTTCGATCTATTTCAAAAGTGATGGTTTTAAGCATTCATTCCAGTGCTGTAGCAGTGCTTAGATACTAAAGCTTCACTAGCAAGTGTATCATTTGTGTCTGGCTTGTACTTGGCAAAAACTATTTAGTGCAAGTACAAATTTACAAAAATACAAACCAAGATGAAATCACTTTAAGTAGTAGATTAGATTGTTAACATGAGATTGCAGCTTCTTGTACTCTTGCTTTTTTCCTTGTCTTTTCCATGGGTTCATGGACAATTTGCATTTAATGCTAGCTGATGGTTGATATTATAAACCTTTGGGTTTGAATGCTAGGAGACAAAGTGCCACATTATTTCAAGTCTGTGTAATGAATTAATAACATTCATTTACCCTCTTATAAAAAATAGATATTGTTTTTTTGCTTAGAAGCTGCCAATACTTCTTCCAAAACCTCTGACAAATGTGTAATCTGAGATTACTATCAATGATATCCAGATTTTAAAAATCCAGGTTATAAATTAGTTATATGAAGTATGAAGAAGCATTCTAAGAGAAATCAGGCATGGTTTTAAATTCTACAAAACTTTTTTAAATGGTTTCATCATAACTGACTTGATCCAATGTAATGTTATTTAAAGGAGTAGTCTAAACAAAAAGTTGAATTTACCAGCTATGTTGAATCTAAATGTATCCCATAATGTAAGTTTTTCATTATATGTCAAAAAAAACTTAGAATATAAATTTTCATTATCATCATCATCAAGCGCACTAGTGTCCAAAGTAAAATATAAAAATATTCAAGTAGCAATTTTAAAAAAAAGTTGGCAGCAGCAGGCAAAAAAAGTGCAAGAAAGAGGCAAAGAAGGCGTGAGTAACAAGAAAATTAGAGACGTGAAAATGATGACAAGATGGAAGAAAGTTTAAGAACAGACTGAGCAATGAGAAAGGAAAAACTGGACCAAAAGATGAGAAAGCTTAATGAGAACAAAGAGTGATGTGAATGGAGAAGACAAACAAGAGAAGAACTAGACACAGTGTTTCTCAACCTTGAGAATTTTAAGGCATGTGGACTTCAACTCCCAGAATTCCACAGCCAGCATTGCTGGCTGTGGAATTCTGGGAGTTGAAGTCCACATGCCTTAAAATTGTCAAGGTTGAGAAACACTGAACTAGAGGCTGAGTCAAAGCTAGAGGAAGAGACTTACAAGAGGATTCAACTCAGGAGGGGGTCGGTATTGTACCTGGGGGGTAAGGAACCACTGGAGTAATTAACCCAGATGAAAATAGTTATGCAATAGCTTCCTTCTGTATATATATATATATTCTTCCTGTACAATGGAGAAGTGGTTCATTTCACTATTTCAAGGGATGTCACTCTCCAAGGGGTTAAAAAATTCAACAGGATTTTTTTTCCACCGTTATTTTTATCCTATTTGTTAAAGAACTTGATAGAAGCAACAATGCAATTAGACTGATTTAGCTAATTGTTTTCATAAAATAGCTAGAGTGTGATAAATAATAAACCAGTTAAGTTCACAAGTAGGAGGTGGTTCTTTAACGATTTTGTTGAATTTCCCAGGGAGAGATGGAAAGAAATATATTCCTGTTTTTGTTTTGTTTTGTTTTCCTTTTTTGCAAAGCCTTGATTCTAGAATTGGAAAAAGACCAGCTCCTTGGAAGAAAGCAGCTCCTGAACCCAGGAAGTCCCCATATCAGCAGAAGGATTACATGTTTATGGGAAAATTGTTTGCACGTCTTTTGATGTCTTGTATGTTTTGATTAAGAGACCTCCCACTGCAGACAAGACAAGCTCCAATTTATTCTTTAAAATTACCCAGCTTTTGTGGAAATGCTACAAGACAAAAAAAAAAAAAAAAGCTCCTGTCCTGAATATTTCTTAAAATTGTTCTTTGCCATATATTTCATTTATATACATTTTCTCTCGTAATTCTACAAGGGCGATCTTAGTCAGCATCTCCTGTTTCAAAGCACTTTTACTATATTGGACAAATATACTTTGAAGTTTAAAAAGATTCTCCAGTATGATGTTTGACATGACATCTCCCTCCCTCCAAATTATACGAGTCAGCCATATGTTGTACCAAGACTTTCAAATTTGGTCCTTCATTGTAACCGATCATTGTTTGGGAGGCTGTAGAGTCTGTGGAACTCGCCTGTCCTTCCGATCCACAAAAGACAAGGCTTGTTCAGTTGCTGGCACCACATCATTTGCTCTGCATGGTCTTTGTCAAGGTGCAGATCTGAAAATTGTTAATTGTTGTGGGGGGGGAGGGAAAGGCTTATTAGTGAAAGAGTACAAAAACAAGCTTCCAGTAAAAATGGAGGGCAGCATCCATGGCGTGCTGCAGATAACAAGCTGTTTCTTTGGAACATTTGTTTGTTCTTTCTGTTTTAATCTCTTTATATCTTTTCTCTTCTCTTCTGACCTTACTAATGAATACAGGAGGGGGGATTTTTGAATCATGGTGATATCATGGGTTAACACCCCCTTTCTTCCTTTTACTTTTTGAATGTAAATTCTTTTTGGACATTCTTACTTCTTGCCCAGCATTGACTCTGTTTTTTTCACACAACACAAGCCAATGCTCTTTGGTTATGCATAGTTAACATTTTGCTAATGGGAAGCCAAGATTCTCTCAGCAGCTCAACAACATTTTCAAATGCACCCTGGCGTTGTTGTAGCAACTGGTGGCTGATCTGTGAATAAAGCAGATGTCATTGTGGCCGGCTAAAGAGAGAACAATCCATCACCCAGATACTGCCACTCCTCCTGCCCAAACAAGTCATCAAAATGACAACGTTAGTGCCGCCACCGCCATCAATTAGGGTCTGCAGATCACCTTTACTCCTCTCCTTATGAAATAAATTGGTGTTATGCTACTAATGTTAAGAATGTGTCAGTCGCTGCCAGTATCTTTCCCATGGGGAAGACCAAGAGCCCACTAAGACACTGACTCTTTGCCAGCTTCTTTTAGTCTGTGATTGATTTTGCACTTTCTTGCAAAAGGGTCTGGCCTAAATAAACACAATATCTATTCTAAGAAGTTTCCTTCTCCAGCCTTAAATCTGAATTCAGTTCATTAAACATTCAATTAGACATGGGCAGGCATTAGAATAATCTGTCCAATGCCCATGCTTTATACAAAAGCAGTGAGAGAGTTAAATAAATTGTCTTTCTAACTTTGAACAAAAATGGGGGGGAAGGGGGGGCTCCTTCTATTTGGCCTTTCTCTTCTTCTGAGAATCTCACCAGAGCTATTCACCCCGGTTGAATCACCCCATTTTACCATTTGCATACTGTGGCAATGCAGTAACAGAATGTATTTAATAGTGCTGTGTAACATTATTTGCATGGACCATTTCCCAAATGGTTTAATTGTTGCTCCTACACAAAGCATTCATCACACAACCATTTTCCTCATTCATGGAATTTTATAGAGGTCCGGATGATTTAGCTGTCCTTTCATAATTATTCCATGTTTTCCCTTCTGTCAAATACATTAAGATGAATAAGATGGAATAATCACACAATACTTTTTGATTGATACTGCTAAGAGTCCTCCGTATGGTAGCAACTAAAGAATGGAAAGAAGGAGGGAGAGAGAGAGATTAGTATTCCAAGAAGAAAGTAAAAAGATGCCAGTGTAGAACATAAATGGTAGCTTGGAGACGTCACTCAACAAATCATTTATTTTGGCTTCCTGATTCTTCTTTATTTATGTAATACAAATCCTTCATTAAAATGAAACAAATTGGGCAGAAATTTGAAAAGTTAAATGCATTTCTCCTCCTTATTCATTGTCTTAACTGGTAAATTAAGTCAAGCGTTTAGTTCCTATTTGATGAAAAAGAATGCATATGACTTTCTAAATTTATTTGTAACTTGTTTTAATAAATGAATGTGGCATTCATCACAAAATTTAACACTACCTTATCACTGAAATGGGTACGTTTTGTGAGTTTGAATACAGATTGGCTTTTTTAAAAAATCCTAAAATGAACAAAATGGTATAAATGTTATAAGGGCTGATGAATGTAAGGTACAATATCAAGAATAAGCATTGGGCAAGGTTGAGGATTTGGCTGGGAGGGGTGTTTGGTTGGCATCTGGGAGTGTCAACATTGTTTTTAATAATGTTTTATGGATTGTTGTGAGCTGCCTAGAGTCATTGTATGAAATAGGCAGCCACATAAGTCCATTAATAAATAAATAAATATGATCACGTTGATTGATCTTGAGTGCTGCTCAGTGGGCATTTTCTATAACAAAGGGGGGTGGATCAGGGCTCCGAGCGACTATAGCATCTTTATTACTGTACATTTTTAATTGCCTTCCACCTATTCCTAACAGAAAATTTCAATTTAGAACTTCTGTTTTCCATGGTTCCAAATGAGGTTAAAGATTGCCTGCATAGAACCACTGTTGAGAAAGGAGATGATCAGGCTACCATGTTTGTACTCATTTCCTTCCTTGGGTATAAACACTTATTTCCAGATGATGATTTGCAATGACAATTGAAATATAAACTTAGTCCAGGCTAAGTTGGCTTTTTACTAGTCCTTACACCTAGACTTTAGCATGGCAATTATTGGAAAATATTAAACTGTAACTTTATATATTGTTGCCATCATATCATTATGGTGACAAGAAATGGATTTCAAATCCTGGTTTGTATTTGTGACAAATCCTTTTCCACTGCAGGCACAAAGAATATCTAACAATTCTGCCTATGGAAATGTAATGTTATTCAGAAGGTCTGAAATATTTAATCCAGCAATGAGGAATCTGGAGCTTTCTAAATGGGGCTTCCATCACTCTGGTCTTTAGCGAACCTGTTTGGAACTGGTAAGAATTTTATATGTGTATACTCTAACCCAGGGCTCTTCAAACTTGGCCCTTTTATGACTTGCGGATTTCAACTCCCAGAATTCCTCAGCCAGGCATGCTGTTTGAAGACCCCTGCTCTAACCCTTTATTTAGTCAATCAATAAATTATGTTTAAGTCTAAGATTGGATACAAAGCAGTTTCAATTAATTAGACAACATTGCTAAGAATGAACATTTCCTCTTCCAAAAATACAAGTTTAGGAAAATAGGAATAAATTATTATGTATTACTTACAGTTGATGGGCACAATAAGATAGAGCAATCTGTTTCTACAAGATCTAATTTTAATGATATGTGTAAGCTGTGATTATATTCTTATTTATAAGAAATCATTATTATACAGATCTTGTGTAGGTAATAGTTATGTTTATATAGAAGTAGTTTCTTCATATCATACAATTACTGGTATACGTAGGGTTTGTTTAATTGTATAATGATTCATTAATTTTGTTACCGTTTAAAGAAAAAAAAGACACCAGATTGGGGAACAAGTTCAGGCCCATGAGCTAAATCCAGTTCCAACTCCCCTAACATAAGCAGGGTCTCATCAAACTTCCAGATTCCTAAAGATGCTTGGAATTAGCTCTTCCCACAGAATCCTTCTTCCTCTTTTCCTAGCTTTTGTTGTGGGGAGTAGGCAGGAAAGCCATGATAGAGCCAGGTTTGGAGGATTCCAAATAGCTTGGTCTCTTCTTCCTTTAGGTTGCACCCTCTGAGTGGGTCAGCCAGGCAGCTTCCTAATTTATGGGTTGTATAACATTGTGTCAGCTTGCAATCAGAAGGACAGCAGCATTTTCTCAAGTCTTTAACCCAAAAGGATTGGGAGTTACTCCTTGACACAAAAGGGAGGTTACTTGTGATGCTGAGGGGAGAAAAGAAAACTCCTATCGCATTCATGGATAAAAATCCATTCCGACAACATAGGAGGGATTTTACATCCATTATAATGCTAGACATCCTAGGGAGAAGGCAGTCTGGCCGGCTTCAACTCTCACTTTATTCTCTGTAAAACATAGAACAGCATTTCACCGCTTGGGCTGATCTCAAAAATCTAAAGCAATTGGGACTTGCTAAGTCCTTGGATGCAAGATCACCAGGAGATTCCAGGCTGTAGGCTTGACTGGCAAGTTGAAAACCATTGCTGAGATGGGCAGTGGCCCATCTGCACTCTTGCTACGAAAGCTACACTGCTCCATCTATATAGCCGGCAGGAGTCAAGCTCTGCCTCTGAGAGCATACTTGCCTCTGTGCATAGGACACAAACAGGCATCATTTAAGAAGAAGGAAGGGCTTTTTGGAGGAGAGGTTTAGGGAGTATTTCTCAGCCATACGTGCATTAATGGAAAAATAATCTCTTTAATAAATTAATTGTATGAGGTTTTTAGCCAATTGTTCTATCTAGTGCCTAAGAATGAGGTACTGATCTAATTCTCAGCTTAGCTTTTTTTTTTCCTTTCTCTTGTTCTTCATTCCTCAATATGCACATATATACTGCTCAAAAAAATAAAGGGAACATTTTACCATGGAATTGAAGGGGTTTGCATTCCCTTTATTTTTGTGAGCAGTATATATTAGCACTCATTTTATTTTCCAAACTGTAATTTGTGCTGAATTCTGCTGTATACTGCCCAGAGTCCCTTTTTGAAGGAGATGATGGGAGGTTTAGAAATATGAAAGACATATATAAATTTCCCTGACAATAGTTTTCCCAATAGAGACTTGGGCTCTAAAAAGTAAAGAAGAGGCCAATGTATCTTCTAGGGGAAAAAATAAAGTTATGAACTGCTAACTTAACATGCTGTGATTAGGGATTTCTTAATAAGAACCAAACTGATTTGCTTTTTAAAAAACTTTCTTTTCAGTGTTTCTTCCAAGAGCACACAGTGTACAGTAATTCCTGCGTTTTTGGTGTGTGTGTTTTTCTCCAAGTGAAACGTTTTTCGGCACCAGGCATAAACTTTTTAGGATAAGAGTAGTGTGAGAAAATTGGCTGTGCATGGCTTTGGCAAGTTTTCTAGAGCACACAAGACCTCTCCCCTCCCCACCCCCAACTCTCTTTGAGGTAAACAAACTATGCCTTATTTACACTGGCACTAATTTTCTGCATATTGTTAATGTTTGTTCTAGGATGTTCTGATACTTTTTACTTTGATACTATTTTCATTTAATACAAAGAACTTCCAGATTACTCCCTTAGTAACCAACTGGGGATTTCTTTGTGTCAGAAATTGAGAATAGGAGATTGGGAGAGAGAAAGAGATCAAATCCTTCAGACTGGCTCTGAGCTAAGTGGGTCGTGACATTTGATACAACCCAAGTAGTATGTTAAATACTGTGAGCTACCTATTGGCATGTGCTGCATATCAATGCTTGTTGGCAAAACTGTGACCAAGCAAGAAGAGGACTGGGTTGAATCTGCCTAAACTTCATGTTTTTATATATTTTTCTAATTAGCTTGCTTCTAGGAGCAACCAATTTAGAATACTGTTCAATTAATATTCATTGCTGCATTTGAGAGTTCACACATTCTTTAGATGCACTTTCTTGCAAAATCACAATGTCACATTAAATCAAGTAAAAGGTCTTTAAATTAAAGTAGCTAAATTATTTGTTTCAGATCTGAAATGTATAGTCTTGAGAGACATATTAATTAAAGATTATATAGCTACTGCTAATAAACATCGGGATAAATAATTTTAACTTATCAAAAATAGGGTTTCTGATTATTTTGATTTCAGATAATGGTATTTAAGTATTGTGTTGAGTAGATATTCTTTCTTTCTTTCTTTCTTTCTTTCTTTCTTTCTTTCACCCATTACACAAGAAGGGACTCTGAGGTTTACAATAATAATTTTTTTCATTACGACTGTTGCTACTTATGTTTATTTTAAACTGCTACTTCCCTTGTAGGACATAGAATAAGCTAGGCAGATCCTCCTCAAGCATCAGTAGTTTGTTTTATACTGAGGCTGTTTTTCCCAGGTATAGTGAAATTTGCAATAGCAGTAAAAAAAATTGAGGAAATAAAATAGTTTGTGTGTTGAGCTTCTTCTATTTTGTGTTGGTTTTATCAATGGACTGAAACAAGACGTGACATTATTCTTATGTTTATGAAAAGGCTTACATTGATCTTTCCTGGAAAGAGTGGCACTGCCATTCCATTTTAAAAATAACTAGCTAAATCTATATGTCATCACAGCTTGATTTGGGACATTAAAGAGGTACCATTAGAGGCTCCATCAGTGGAGTGGAGGAGATGATAATAGTGATGGTGGTTGTCATTAAAAACTTCCCTAACATCCTTTTGGAGTAGTGTGAAATGTGAATTAGCAATTGGATCATAGTATTCCAGGTACTATACCCCTATTGGGATGCCTGTTCAAATATACATAAAAATGATGGTGTGGAACAAACATTTCTATGGTACTTTTTAAGACTGTCTCAATTCTGTTATTTTAACATTAAATCCATATGAAGTCAGTGGGTGAAATATACATCACAAATGTGGAACAGGACACCATCAGTGTATTTTATCAGATTCCTATCAAACTCTGTAAAAATTAATCTAGAGCCTGTGACCAACAATAGACAGAATAAAGACAAATACATTGAGATTAAATTCAGATCTGAGATTAAATTCAGATCAGAAATACCGTTGCAGATACATTACTATAATAATAATAATAATAATAATAATAATAATAATAATAATAATAATAATAATAATAATAATAATAATAATAATAATAATAATAATAAAAAGTTGGAAGGGACCTTGGAGGTCATCAAGCCCAACCTCCTGCTCAGGCAGGTAACCTTATACCATTTCGGACAAATGGCTGTCCAGTTTCTTCTTAAAAACCTCCAGTGTTGGAGCATTCACCGCTTCTGGAGGCAGGTCGTTCCACTGGTTAATTGTTCTAACTGTCAGGAAGTTTCTCCTTAGTTCTAGGTTGCTTCTCTCCTTGATTAGTTTCCACTCATTGCTTCTTGTCCTGCCTTCAGGCGCTTTGGAAAACAGCCTGACTCCCTCTTCTCTGTGGCAGGCCCTGAGATATTGGAACACTGCTATCATGTCCCCCCTCATCTTCTCTTCATTAAGCTAGACATACCCAATTCCATCAACCTTTCCTTATATGTTTTAACCTCCAGTCCCCCAATCATCTTTGTTGCTCTTCTCTATATTCTTTCTAGAGTCTCAACATCTTTTTACTCTCCTATGGGATTAAGTAGTAAGTAGCCTTTTTGGATGGGATTTCACTTCCTCTTAAAGGTCAGAATTCAGACAATCAAATCAAAATCTTTATTATACACATAGTCCCAGTATAGGAGTTCAGACACTAGATTTGGGTGTTCAACTGGCTTTAGTGATCACACTTAGATTTTAATTTTAGTCTTTTTCTGAGTAGAAACGGTTGTCTACAACAGTAGGCATCTTGCTAATGATCCATTTACATGTGTAGTATTTTGTACATGCCTGAGGTACACTTTTGTAAATTACAGTTAAATCAAAATGTGGCAGCTTAAAATGGATCAAGCTAGTGGAGAATAACTCATTTTTTAAAACAGTGCATTGGCTACAATGGTCAGTTGACAAGTTCCAATTAAAGTCTTGGAGTTTCATTTAAAGTCTTAAGAATATTTGAAACATTAAAGACCTTCCTTCTTCCAAATTGCAACTATTAGAATCCTTATTGAAGACCTTTCTTAGTCCTCCAGCCTCTCCCCTAAAATTGTCTAGCATAGCTTCAAAGAATTTAAGTACATTTTTAATGCTGATTATCTGCAGCAGACAGAGTAGCAGACAGACTACAGGAAGATGAAGATGAAGGAGGAGGAAGAGGGGGGAGAAGGAGGAGGAGGAGAGGAAGAAGAAGAAGAAGAAGAAGAAGAAGAAGAAGAAGAAGAAGAAGAAGAAGAAGAAGAAGAAGAAGAAGAAGAAGAAGAAGAAGAAGAAGAAGAAGAAGAAGAAGAAGAAGAAGAAGAAGAAGAAAAGAAGAAGAAGAAGAAGAAGAAGAAGAAGAAGAAGTAGTAGTGATAATGATAATATTCTGAAAAGAATAGGCCTTCTGTCTCTGAGGGACTCTTTTCTTTGCTCCTTAATAAGAGTAGCTGCATTTGGCAAATTTTATGTTCCATGGAGTTTTAAATGGTCAATGACCCTGTTCCTTTGAGAGTAAAAGTCAAAATTTAACTTGACCAGTAGGCTTACATCCCCCCAAAATGAAATTGTATGATTTCTGCCGATTTACATAGTATATTATTTGTATCATATAAAATGCAACTTCTGCGGTTTAAAATTTTTTTAAATGTCAAGGAAACAATTTCTAGAAATGGCCTATGTCACAATGGCCTGTAAATGACTTGCTGTTTGCCATTGTGCTGATTTTCAGTTAGGGTTTGAAATTCCTTGAAATTGATTATTTTATTTAGTGTCTCTAGATAAACTACTAGATTCATATTTTGTTAACAGTTTATGGAACAGACTGACCTCCCAACTTGGTAAATAGGCCATTTCAGTCCCGGACCATTATTTAGAAGTTTATTTTAATTAAACTTACTTTTGTAATTGGAATAATGGGTTTAGGTATTTGCCTTGTTTTAAATGCAGAAAGCTCTGATATAACTATCTGTATGCAATTTCTTTTAAAATTTTACCTCAGTTCTAAAATCCTGTCATTTCAATATATCAATATATCAAAATCAGTCTGGGATATAAAGAGCCTTACCTGGGACCTTTTGGGAAAGCAGCATTCAGGAAAATAAGAAAGTTTAGCAGAATGGCTTTTACATAGTTTAAGGGGTTACCTCCAAAAAAGGGAAAGAACAGTCGACACAGGTACAAACACAGAGGTCATCTCAGGCACTCTATTCCCTAAAATCAGAAGGATGCCCCCCCACATTCTTGCTTTTCACTCTATGATTGCACAAAACTACATTAGCAGAAGACTTCATATCACTATGTAAAACACATTGCAGATATATGGAACATTCTCTAATTTTTTTTTAAATTTCCTTTGATATGTTTCTTGTGCATCCTGCTGTTAATTACCCAAAAGAAAAAGTCCAAAACATCTAGTTTGTCTCCTATGTGGTGATAACGTGGAAGTTGGTCCCATTACTTTTATTTTGGCATCAGTTTGCCAGAGAGACAAAAATACTAATAAATTATAAACTTGGGGATCAAATGCTAATGGGTCCTGGCAGAATGATCACAATGATGCCACAAAAGCAAACTATTTAATTGAGCATAATTGCGCTAGAAAATCTTAGGGATAAGAAAGGAAATGCCAAAGTGTAAAAGCCAAACAGTACAAAAGAAGCAAGTGGGTGGGAGAAATGGATGGGTAATTGAAAGCTTTTCTAAATATGACTTGAGAATATTTGTGAGGCAGTGGGGGAGGGAAGAGTAAGGGAAATGCCAAAAACCAGTTGGACAAAACCTGTAAGCTTTTTGCCTTATCTATGAGAATCAGATGATGTGTGTGTCATGCTAGTTTTTATAGTCATCGCCCACAGTCTCACCCTGATAAAATCAAATTTGACAGTAGCACAATATAGAGGTTTAACTGACAGCACACACAGCACATTTGCTAGTCATAATGCCACAGTTTAATGACTGACGCATCTGGGAAGCTAATTCAGATTTTTCTCTCTCTCTCTTTTTTTGAATGGGATAAAGGAGCATCCAGTTAATTCCAACTGTGAATTCAAGCCTTGTGACAAAACTGATGCTACATACTCTTGTTCTTGTTCTGCATATTCTGCAAATTGAAGTACAGGAAAAGAGCCACTTTGTACATACATCCGGAGAGAAAATTCATTTTGTATTTTGTATATACAACCAGCTTGTTACTTTTTAGGTCAACAAAGTAACTGGCCTTAATTGTTAAATAGGCTATGAATTACAAACGGTGTGCCTGTTTTGAGAAAAATTACAGGTTACAGAATTTTACAAGCAGATATAGTATAAATAAAATATTCATATAAAAATAGTCTCTTACAAAATATATTCTTTTATCCTATGGTTCATTTTCCAAAGGTGGAAACTTG